>NW_003803548.1:247943-343297 GCF_000255335.2 Galendromus occidentalis
AAATTCTGGAGAACTCTGGAAACTCCCGCCGAACGATTTCCGGTGAGGGACCCGGTACTCAATTTCCAAGGGAAAAAGAGCTCATCCTCATCATACGGGCACGACGACCCCTTCATCGCTTTTCTACAACTCCCGAGAACCCACCCCTGAGTTTTTGCGGCGATCGGTTCAGGCGTTTGTGAATTTTGCGAATTTCGGATTTTTCAATTTTTTTCCGAGATTTCGTATTTTCGTGGGTAAAACACTCAAATAATTTTTTTAAGGTAGAAGGACTCATCGCATCAAAGAACTGACCCCCCTATAACCACCGGGGAATCCCAGAGAACACGCTCCTAAATTTTCACGACGATCGGTTCAGCCGTTTTCGAGTCTATAGGGTACCCCGGACATACAGACAAACAGACATACGTTTTTATATATATAGATAGATGTGCCTATATTTGGCGGGAAATGCGGACACGGCAGTGTACGACAAAGTATTTTTGGACGTGTTCCGTGGGAGTTGGCCGCCTCGATGCCACCCGGCCATCCGTGTCCGCCAGACCACCACCTACTCCCGGTGAATCAGCTACAGACCAGGTTTTGCATTCGCTCCCGCAGAAGACCATCGCGGGTAGTCGCTCCGTTGGAAAAGAGCGACATGCCAGGATCATCTAGGCAGGTCTGCACAAGCTGCCGAGCGAGGATTTATCGCGGAGCCTCAGAATATGTACATTAATCCAAGGGGATGTGCATGTAGTCTGCCGCCGACAGTGCATCAACGCCGGTCTCCGCAGCCGCAGAGGGAACTCCGACGAGGCTCCATGCCAGGGAGTTCCCATTAACACCTCTGCTAGATCACATACTTAGACAATGGGTCTCCGGCAAAGTCATCGAGGGCTAGTCGAGTGTCTGAATTCCTGGAGAGCTTTTTCGGAACGCGCACCACAGCCGGCACCCTACCCAGGAATGCTGCGGGGTTTCGGAGAGAGGTTCCCCGCACAAAATCCCTTCGAAGGCCTCGGAAATTCATCCCGGTGAGATTTATCCTCCTCATAAGCCTTATCGTCCGCATCGCTGCTCCAGATGATAGGCACTCGTTCTCTGAGTATTTGGTCCTTATTTAATTTCTAAATAGAATCCATGCATTTATTGCTTCCAGGTTCTCTGGAATGCTGCAGGAAAATTGTGGAATGAAATTCGGGAATAATTATGTTTTGATGACGGTCGTTTAGTTGAATCCGAATGTTTCGTGAGAGAAATATTCTCCCGCTCTCCCGTCTGGGAGCGAATCAAGTAGCCCACGTTAGATGACGTACGCTTGTTGATGCGTATTTATTGAGGTCCGCATGGAGCTTTCATGTTCTTGAGCTCCGCTGGGGTCTAAACACGCTCGCTGGAGAACGCATACACCGGACAGGTGCGCGCGTTCCCACGAGTATCAGTTTTCTCGGCCGTTCCGCTTTCTGATCATTTCATTCCCTCCTCGTCCATTCACGGACCGCGCTCCTTGCGGAGTTATCGCTGTTTCGAAAACACTAGTCGAGTTTCCGCGACCGTATTCTCGAGCCCCGCGAATCTATTATTGGATAACTTATTTTCTGGATTCTCTTTGATGTTCAAAATCTCATCAGACATCGAAGTAATCCGCGGACCGAAGTGGGGGAGGATCAGCAAGTCGGACCCACTAGGACAGACATCGCCGGATATTCGCGGAATGCGGTCTGAGATACGTTTGCCAAAGCTGTCTCACTGTCGCAGCAGGTTTCCGGTCGACAGTTTGCGGATATGTGTGGACGGGTGAATGGATAACGTGCCGCAAGCGAGCGCCCGATATCCGCTTATGAGCATTGCCATTCACGAGTAGAATGACCAGAGGGGCAATGGCGAATTGGTCTACGAGAGACAAGGGGAGAGCGCGGACTCAAAATCAGGACCATGAATCACGAGAATGTATCCGCGATTCCCCGTTGCGAGCAATCGCTTTCAAAGGGAAATCCAAGGCCGACGACACGCTTCCGCAGTAATTGCTCGAAGCCAACCCTCTCTAATTCCCTTCGAGCTTTGGATGCAAGGCGCCGCGGCATTAATCCGTATGGATCCCCGAATATTCATATCGATCCGACGATCCTCGGAGGCTGGCTAAATTCCCTCAGGTCCACATCAGAGGGGGAGGGGACTACCGAGGAAGGAAGAATCCGAGGGAATTTTTCAGCATCTGGCCGATCCCCGACCCCCCGGCAGCCAGGCGGATCTCACGGCTCGGAGGGAACAGGAATCGAGAATGAGTGCGCTTTATGAGAAGTGGGTTTATACCGAGCTCATTGTCTCGGATTGGCTCGGCGAGATTCGTCGGTGATCTCCGGTCCCTAAGTTGTCGCGAAACGACTCGTTCGATTCGAATTTCGTCTGCCCCGCTCGCACTCTGGACCTCGGACACTCGCTGTAGGCGGAGTTTTCGGAATAGCTCGTGCCTAATCACTCCTGTGGCTCCTCGGGCGAACGGATTCCGGGGACGAGTTCGCGAGACGTGTCGAAGAGATCTTAATTTATCGGATCTACCGTGCTCTTGACAGCTCCTCCGACAGATTGTCCCAGGTGGTATGAAGGGTTTCGCCTCGCACCCCGACAGCAATGTCGCTCAAAGCCTAACATGTTTCACTCCGTTTCTCGCTCAATTAACGATAACTGTTTACGACCTGCAACTCTGAATTTCCGACGGCAAAGCTCGCACAAACACGCGCCATGGAGCTCTATAAACACGCCCGGACCCGATAGGCTCTAACGAAATTTGGCCAGCGTGCTACCAGGCAGTTCAACTGCGTAAGGCGACCTCCCGCGTATCCTGACCCGGAATCCGGATCCGATAACGATATCGTTCCCACACGCAGGCCGATTCTACTGGCAACTCAATGCCGGAGCAACCACGCCCCCGATGGATAGGTACATGGCTGAATGAATTCATTTTTGTCCTTCTGTGACACTTTATTGATGTTCGGTGCTTGTTTCCGTTTAATCACCTGGCCCGATAGGTTCGAGGCTCCCAGAGCGGATCGAGACCAGAACGAATGATAAGACGTCCGAGATTTGAATTCACAAGCCTCGGCGGAAATGGGTGCTCTGCTGGCGTGCTCTCGCTACAGGCAGAAGACGGAACGGTGTTTTTCGGACGAATCCCCACGCATTCCGGCGAGATTCTGCGAGAGAAATCGAGTGGAAAGCTCCGAAGTCGACGGAGGATTCGTCAAATTGCTTTATACTCCGGCTCGGAGGTAAAACAAATGGCGTGCTTACTCGACGCCGTTCCCGGCTGATGCAGCACGCGCGGGTCTGAGCTCCGAAGCGCGTTTTTTCTCGCGTCTGCCGAACGCGACCTGAACTGCCAGTCTCGACCCGAACAATAGGCAACTAGCGTTGGTCATTTGAATAATAAAACCTCCCTCTCGAGGTCTGCCGCTTCTCTCGCGTCCTCTCGTTTGCATTCTCTCCTATTCAAAGTTCTCGCTCGCCCGACAGGAAAAGCAGCGGGAGTCGTCCACAATCTTCGGGGCCGTGTTTGTCTGGTGGCTTCCGTCCGCATGTTCCCGGCGACGTAGACGGATGGGGATGAAGGACGCAACGGGAGGCGCGAACGGTGGCGACGACAGGCTTTGAATAGACGTCCAAACTAAAAAATCGAATTGCCACAAACAACGTCACTTCACTAACGAAGTACTCCTGCGTAAGTCGGCGAGGAAGTGAGCGAGTTAGCTGGCTAGCGAACGAGTGAATTCGGAGATAACGAAAGTGAGCCCGTCAGACGAAAAAAAAAGACGGCAGCCAGCAAGCTGTGATGCTCTCGAGCGGGTGCTCGGCTCGAGGTTCGCCTGTTTTTGTCGAAATACCTCAGGGGATAAACGCGTCGAAAATTCAAATCGAGGCTCGTGGAAGTACTCGTCGGGTGTCGTCCCTCGGCTGAATGGTTGCTTTCGCTTTGAAATCCCCCCGTGAGCCCAAGCTCCCCCGACCCAGAGAGGGCTTCGGTTTTCAGGGTTGAAGCTCCACAAGGCTCGAGAAGTACCGCGCGGAACTTCTGCGAAATCTCTCGCAATGGCCCGATATGGAACTGATTGCCCGACTTTCCGAGATTGCGGAGCTCACCGAAGTTCCACACTCTATTAAAGACGTCCCAAGTTCCCACGGGAGCTCCCCATGACGCGCACAGCCTTCCTCTGGGGTGTCAGGCTACCCTGCGTAGAGAGCAGCCATTCTTGTTACTTATGTACTAGCTCGAGGCATCAGACCCAGTAAGAACTGTTGCTGCCGCTACGCGATCCATCACCACCCATTTGAAATTCAAGCTAAAACGCCGTCGTGCTCCACAAGAATTTACCTCCGCCTGTACTCACTTAGCTAGAACAAGACATTGCCTGGATTCCACGTCATGCAGCCTACCCCAGCCAGACACATGAGAGGAGCATCCCGTCAAACGGAAGAACTCCCGCCACGATCATTGACCGACGGATGAAGAAACACGGAATGCGGAGGAAAATATCCGCAGGACAGCTCGGAGCTCAGGGGAACAGCGCAGCTCCCAGAACCTCTCGACCCGGCCATTGAAGTTCACCGCATGACAGCTGGACCTTCCACCATGACGTTTTCTTTGTCCCCTGGACTGATGCTTATCCCCGTTCGCCCAGCCATGACATTCTCTCCATTCGATAATTCTGCTGGGGTTCTCCCAAAGACTCGATCGTACCAATGAATCGCCTCGAAGGGGACCCAGGACAGCGAGGGGTCAGAGCTCAACGAAGCGTTGCGGTCACCGAACTCGAAAATCGAGGGAAACAGGGAGAACTTGCGGACGTAATCCGAGAAACGTATCGTGAATCGTGAGCGAACAGCCGGGTTCGGGATTCTATCCGAGGTATCCCGCCGATATTAGCTCGTAAAAGTGCACGCAACCATGCAAGCAGGCAGTTTTTTTTTGATGGCAAGACGGCAGACAAAGAATGGGATACGGCAATCCCTGGTGGGGTCGTTGTCGTCCGCGTCGCCTATTAAACTCGTTCGGTTCCATCTCCGGGCTCGGTCCCCAGAGGACGTGCGGCAGCTTTTTGAACGGATTTCGAATCGATTGCAGAATTCCGTCCTCGGTGCGTGGAAGTGTCTGACGATTTCCGAACGGAAGCCCGTGCTCAGGGGATGAAATGAAGCATTGAGCAAGCTCAGAGCCGAGTCGAAACTACCTACCTACCAAGCAACAAACGCCGACCCGAACAAAACTCAGCCAAGCGCACGAGCGAACATACGGCGGCGGGTCGTCGACGAGTGGTCGGAAGCGTGGACCGGAGCAAGCGAGCAGACAACGAAGCGGATTTTGTGTGGCGCACCCAGACCTCTCAGAGGAATTATTTTTAGACCTACGGCCGACGGCGGGATCCGTCATCCAAGTCTAGTTTCTAAAAAAGGCTCGAACATTCCCGAAATGAATGAGGTCGACCCGGCACCAACAAATTGATTATTATCTGTTAGCGGAGTGCCAAGTTCACCGAGATCATAACACGTCGACTGAAACTTCGACGAGCTCGCTCGTTCGCCACCTAATGAAATGGAGGTTTGTGGCGACTTCTTCATTGCGGCGCTGTCAGAAGGGTGGGAGGGAATGGCGACCATGAAACGAGGAGGTTCAGGAAGCGCGGGAGAACCAAGGGCAGAACGGCCATGAACAGGTGAGGGAAGGGCAGGAGGGACAGGAGGAGGAGGAGGGACGGTACGCTGAATAAAACCGGGATGAGATCAAGGATGAGTAGGAGAAGCACCAGCAGCAGTGGAAGAAGAGTTATGAGCACGAGTAAAATTACAAGGACGGATGCCACTCGCAGCTCGTGTTATGGCAAGAGCGCCCCGCACGTCGGCGGTTCACCTTTGCGCGCACAGCCCGTCCGTCTTGCGAAACCGAACAGACGGCAAACGAGATTGAGGAGTTTCAAGAACCCTGGATGCGCGCGTACTGGGGGGGAAAGGCTTCCAGGCTCCCATAGGCTCGGTGGGGGAGTGGGGCGCTCAGGAACCTGAACGTTTCTGGTCGGGAACGGCTCACGAGGTAAAGTTTCTGAGATAGCTTGACAAGAGCAGAACGGGTACGGCGAAGAAAGGAGATAGCGGTGGAGAATCCTGCCCGCTAGACACATGGCTTACAGGTCTAAAAAGCATACAGCTGGAACATCTGCTTCTGGGAGGAAGGAGACAGGGCCCACATTTGCTCCGGCTCCTCTTGTCCGACGGGAATGTTCCTGCCGGAGGAACCGAACTCATATCACCCTCACCGAGGAGGTAACACCTCGCAATGAACCTCTCGGGGTCGCTGAAGGTCCCCTGTCGAGTGACCCTCATCTGTCCGACGGCGCGGTGTGTCGATTGAGGGTCGCTCCAGTTCTCGATTCGGCCCAGCTCACGTCACCGTTATGTTCCAACAACGCTGTCGTTCCGTTGACACTTCAGTTGTCCCTCGGTTCCCCTGGAAGCTTCTGAGATGTTCTCTCGTAATTCCTCCACTGTAAGTCCTCGCCGACTTCTAGTGAAGATCTCGAGTTCCGAATTCCGATCTCAAGAATACCACAAGAAAAGAAACTAGAAATAGACGCACGAATCGGATCCGTCGGTTTTGAGACTCGACTACTCTGACCTGCCATCGATCGTGGATCTCATCGGATCCACGATGCGGTAGTTCCGCTGTCGGGAAACGCAACCAAGTCGAGATGGATAACCACGGTTTAAGTCATTCGGGACTCGATCGGATTTCGTGCGTCGATGCATCTCCAGCTTGTCATTCGATGCATCTCCAGCTCGCCATTCCCATCGGGGTGAAGAATCGTCGGGAAAGTCTCAGGACCTCGATGAAATAGATCCCGACACACTTGAATCGTTCATGGTCCCCGGTTTCGGCCCCGTAGCTGCGAGGTCGACGCGGTGTTCAAGCCTCTTCGGGAACGAGAGCCGCCTCAGCTATGACCGTTTTCGCGTCACTTAGGTAGACGTCGAGCAGCGTGAATTTACTCACCGACAATCTCTTCTTCGCCCCGTGAAGCACGTATTCTGTGAAGGCGACTGCAAGCATCTGAATGGCCCCCATCTGGAATTCTAGCCGCGGATGGTCCATTCAGAAACCGGTGAAACGTAGCGAAATATATCGGAATGTAACCATTGTATTCATATTTATCACTCAACGGGCTCGAGCCGGACTATCCCGGAGGACCGAGCCCAAAGTTTTCAGTATAAGGTCAACGTCATGGGAACAGTGGAGATATTTTTCGAGAGTGAGGGAAGAATGTAATTCTCGGAAGAGCCTCGTATCTAAACCCCCGAAATACGATGTGACTCGCATAATGAGCTCATGCGATCGTTGGTTGTTGAGTTGCTGGAAGCCGTACGCAGCTCCGACGGCAGCATCCAGAATTCGGCAGTGGCGCCTCGGTATCGTGCAGACACTTGTCTTGCTACCGACCGTCGACTACATAAATATTTGATGCCCTTCCACGCTCCGCCATTACCTCTGCTAATCAAGATCACCACGATCGGCTCCCGCTTCGATTTTTCATTCTCCTCATGCTCGCTTCTCGCGGTAATCCTTTATCTTGCCTGGACGGCGCGCGGGAGAGACGTCCCGACCAATACCTCGTAATATCTCCCGGGAGTATTCTCGCTGCGGCACTCATCGGCGGCAAACCTTCGGAACAGCAGACTTAGGAATTACTAGTAGACTATGCTGTGTGAGCGAGAGAATTCCAGAGCATTTTATCCTGGTTTCCGTTTTTTGGTGATCCGCGAATCGACGGAGCCAAAATGCTAAAAACGAAGCATCGGACGTAATCCCATTCCCTTGGGGATCCCGACGACGAGCTCCTCTGTCAGAACACTCGGAAGTTATTCTCACCGCCGATGCTTTGCTCCGAATTCTGCGCGGGATTGGAGTCACAAAATATTCGAACGCATTCGATGGAGCGGAATCTGTGATGCGTTGAGGCTGATCCGCAAGCTAATGTCGCGTAGCGAACATGAATGCGTGTCGGGCTCACGAGCTCGCCGCGTAATATTAACCAATTTAGTAGCGTCGAGTCCGAATCCAACGCGCGGAAATTTTGAGGCTGGCACGATAATATCGTGTCCGTACGTGTCCGTTGCGCTCCCGGTGATATTCTTGCCGATCCCTCCTCTCCCGCTCTCAATCTCCGGGGCCTTCGGACACGACCTCGAGCGTCCTTACGTGATCGATCTTCACACGACTCCGATCTCTGTGAGGATTCCTGCCGACGGATTTTCAGTGGAGCCAACCGCGAATGTTTCCTTAGTCTGGAGGGCTGCCGAGCACCGAACACTTAAGACTGGGAACAGGCCGAGGATGAACAATGAAGGTCCCGGAGTGACTTTCCTCGAAGGGCTCATCGCTCGGGCAGAGTGGCCGAGAATGAAGATTAAAAATCCAAGACATGGTGCTCGCAATAGACTACCATCAATTTTTGAAGTATCATCCGGAATAGGGAGCATCGGTTTTGAGGGGTTTAGAGCGTGCGAGTCTCTCACGTGCCGACGTATGTCGCGAAGACCCCCGCCTCCGTCCGGGAACGCCGTCGATGCTTGCTCGAGCTAGAAGCAGGAATTGGAAATATTCGAGCGTGAGGAGCTCTCGTTTCTCTCGCTCGCTCTCTCTCCCTCTCTCTCCTCGAGCAGGAATAGCGAACACCCCGGAAGTTCATCGTGGAATTTGCACCGCCCCCTGGCGGATTCATGTCTCAGCTGTGACTGCTTCGTGTCTCGTCGCTCGCTGTCGACCGCCTGTCACCCGTCTCCCTCCTCCGAACTCACGTATGCACCTGCGCGACTGTCTGGCAGCGAGCGTGTCTTTGTGTCCTGCCAAACACGCACCTGCATATGCGAAACAACAGCTGCAGCGCCGACTGCGGAGCTCTTCACGCTTAACGTCATCGTCGAAGGCTCGCATACATAAACTCCGGAGCGTAACAGTTCGTTAATAAGCTAGGCGCTTGATGCGTAAGCTTTTCTTACATTTGTATGTTTAATAAGCAAATAGTTTCTTTTGTGCCGAATTCTGATGAGACGGCAACGTGAACGCAAACAGTTTCTGCCCAGTCCTCGCTCCACGAAGACGCCGGGCCGGGGTGCATCTCCACGAGGCTCGAGGTGGGCGAACGATCAGACGAATCCACGACTTTTCGAATTTTGAGTCCTTCCCAGATGTTGTAAAAAATACGCTCCCCCTTCCCCCTCCCCCGCCCCCTTCCCTTCCTCCCCCTTCCCTTCCTCCCCCATCCCCCATTCCCCCCTTCCCCTCCTTTCCCTCCTTTCCCGAATCACGAGTTACAATGAACTGAGCTACGAAAGACCTATCGGGTAACGATACCTGAGCGCTCGAGTTCCTTAGCTGTGCACGGAGGCCGATCTTCAAGGTCAAGGTGAGCCTGGTTTCCCGACCCGAAGTTCTCGACCGCGAAAGCGAGCGACGCCGTGCCGGGCGTCTCCGCTCCGAGAACCGGAGGACAAGTCAAGGATCAATCTCCAGGGATCGGATACGACCTTCTTTTAGGGCTCGTCGTAATCGCTGCCCAGGACAGAAAGATGCCGTAGGCGGGCGGCGAACGACGATGGGCGTCTGTACCGATCGAACGGGCGAGTCAGCGAACCTGGGCGTGTATGCTTGCTTGCTCGCTCGCTTGTCCGCTTGCATCCAATCAGACGAAGCTGCTCTTTTTTTGTAGTAAACGGTAATCAACGACGCTCCCTCAATAGACTAATTGAGGCGGCTGCCGTCGCCGACGTTGCTACTGTGCATTGCTGAACAACCCACTTCTGGGACTCTGTCGAATTCCTAACCCAAGACGATGACGACGATCTCGACAAACTCGGATATCCTGCGCGTCCATGCAGGAATTCCGTTAGTGTCCTGCTCATAGCGATCGTCTCGACTCGGAGTCCCGGAATCATCTGGTCATCTTCGTGCTCCGCTTAATCAAACGGGATTCCATTGCTGGGAACACCATCCGAATTTTCTTCATTAGGGCTGGGCGCCATGGCTCGCTGACAGGGAGAATTAGTTCTCTCGGTAGGAGTCGAACCTTGGCGACCGACACGGGACCCTCGTCATAATTACGGAAAAAGGAAAACACCGGCTGATAACCCCTATCAGAAACGTCAAGTCATCGTTATCCGCAGCCGATCGAATAGCAGCACCCTTTGTTAAGCGGGGGATGCATCCCGATGCGTTCGCAAGGTCACGTGCTCGGAGTGTGGTCGAACGAGATTTTATCCCGTGGCATGCAGACGTATTTGCGTACATGGTCACGCACGCGCTGCCCGAGAGTGCCCTCACGAGCCGCCGGCAGCTGTCGCGACACGCGCATCGTCATATCATATGACTCATATGTCTGTATGGCCGAGGGCGCGAGAGCAAATGTTCGATTCCATCGGGTACTCCGAGGGAATTTCGCCTCGAAAAGCGTCCGACTTATTTGCCTAGACGTCCACTGACTGCTGGATGGCGCTTATATGTATTCGCGATTCCGGGAGGAGGAGGAGGAGGGAAGAACGCCGCCAGCTGCTCGGAGTGGACATTCCGAGGGACATTTGGCGGATCGAAAATTCTTTCATACGGCGTACGCTCGCGGTAAACACTTCCGAGCAGACCACAGTCCAAGCCGACGTTGGCTCTCAACACGAAGGTCAGCGAAGGGTCAGCACAGCAGGCTTGAAGCCAAATCTAATTTCGTTTACGCGGAGCCTCGAAATAGGTCCTCCAGCAGTGACCCCGAGCGCTTCGAAATAAATGATACAAAATCGCCGTCGCACTTCTTCTGCTCAAGGATGAGCTCGGCTCGACGCACTTACTCGGCAATAAGGTCTGCAAATGCGTGATTCCCTGTTCCTTCTATTTACTGTGCCGCAGGGACCGGCTGACCCCCAGACGCCACGTCACGGATCATGCACAGGTGGGCAAGAACTAGGAGTCTGCTCAGATATCCACAGGATATTAGGGTCCTCCGGCAGGACGGTAATCAGCTGGAGCACGACTTGAATTTTCATTCATTCTAACCGCTCCAAGTACCTAGCGGAGCCGCTAGGGAGGCCCAGAAGGGAGAAGGACTCCGAATACCTCGTGTCAACGTTAAGTGGTTGGCAATTCGTTTCGGCTCAACTCGGGAGAACAGGCCCCGGTCACGCTGAGGTTTGATGGTGACAGCGACGATACACAGCGCCTCGAGCACCGGAGGCAATTCTATGTCACTGGACGTACGATGCCTCTTCCTGCCATGCCAGCTACTGACCGAGCTGATCGAACGAGTCCTGCGCCCGTGGGAAATCGGGGAAGTGGGAATCAACGCGTTCCTTGTATTATCTCAGGAGCGCCGAACCTCGTGCTGTAGCTGCATCGTTTCGGATTTAAGTACTTTGCGGCAGAGCTCGGTCTCCAGGATTTGGAAGGAAAATCAAAGGGAAGAGAGCAGTGGGGGGGTTTTGCGTCGATCTCTGAAGGAAATCGCCCTGTGCGGGATTTCTATCCCGAACGGACTTCAACGCCGCGGCGGTCGAATGTAATACGAGACGGTCACCGGGAGCGATGAAGTGACCGATGTTGTGTTCGACCGAAGGAAACGGATTTTGTGCCGTCAATGCATCGCCGCCTTATGATCTTGAATGAAAGAAACCGGTGTCGTTCGAAGCCCACGGAGTCGTGACCCCAGCTATTTCATCCATGTAGCTCTTTATGAGCACAATGATTGCACGCGAAGATTCCTCTCCCCGAATGCGGTGCCGCTCCGCATAGCGGCGAGGAAAACATACGGGGGCGCCATCAAAGCTCACGGAGATTTCCGAGAAGCCCGATCTCTGTCACGGAGCAACAGCTTCTGAGAGGGAAATCATAAATCAGAATTACGTGGATTGCTCGACGGCGGTTTCCAAGGCTTCTGGTTCGTCTCGGTCCAGACATTGAAGTTGCTCACTCATGAAGAATAATCGTACTCCATGCCAGTTCCAGTTCGGCCTAATCGCTGTCCAAATCAAGTTTTCCGCCTAACTTCCAAACTCCACGTTCGCCGAGAACACCCAAATCATCCGATCAGCCATTCGGGAGGGGAAGGGGGCAGGGACTGCATTGCGCGATTGATACTGAAGCTTGGAGAAAAGTTCGGGCTTTTTTTTAACTGAGACACCAAGGGGATTCCCTGTTCGGCGATTCATCGCCGGCGAGAACTGTCCGTAGTTTTCCAAAATTTTGAGAAATAATTCCCAGAAGCCGCGGTGACTCCGGTGGGGAAACAGGAGCGAGAGCTACCCCCACTCGAACACCTAGGATGTCCCGCATTGACCGTGCTCAAGGAACACGCGAACGCACAAGGTCCGAATTGCGACCGCGCGTCGGTCACTTCCCTCTCCCGCCTTCGCCCGAGTTCGCGCGCAATTTGGAGTCGCCATCCTCATACTTATTACAAACACTGTTGGGTGAAATCATAATCACGCGGGTCATTATGATCATAGTCATAATCACGGAAATCACCGTAATCACACGAGTGCTTTTGATTACTGTGATTTTCACTGCGATTTCCAGTCGAAATCGGGGAATCACATTCCTCGCATGCAGATACTGACCCTCGGGAAAGAGATCACGCGGGCTGTGCTAGCATCATTGTGGTACTTCTGCTTCGCGTCCTGAGACATTAGGTGGTTCCCCACCGATTGAATTCATTGTCGTCCCGATTGGAATCTCGGATGCACGAGCTTTCGCCACGGCGGAGCTCGAGAGCAGGGGTTCACCGCTTCATCAGCTTGGTGGGCAAGTTTGGGGAACTCTTGACCCCTGGCGGGCCGCACTGTTCTCTGGTGAGCCCCCGCCCTGCTCATTAAGGGGCGTCGAGCACGGAATGTATTCTTGAGAATCCCTTTTCTGAGAACGAATAATTGATTGGGGGTGTTCTATCTCCCGGACATGTGTCGTGTCGACGAAACAGAGAGCCCCAAGATTTCCAAACAAGAATGGAAGAATGGCGGCGGGCCGCGTGTTGTGCACCCGTGCTCTAGAGAAAGGGATCGATCGATCGGTTGCTTCTCGATCGGTCGCTGTATGTATATGATTTCCAGTCTCTCGGGTTGGTCACCATTTTCTGAACATGTTGATTTCTCCGATTATGAGAATCCGCTTGATCGTGGTAGCAGCCAGCGAACCAGTATTTGGCTGCGAGAAACATGATTCCCCAGTCAGAAAGGAGCGTCGATCGAGGGAAATCACCTTAATCATGCGTATGATTTCGTCTTGTAAACGGTGATTATAACTATCATATCGACCACAATGAGACCTAATGTGAGGGCAACGATTCTCCGATTATTGATGGAGATGATGATGAAAACACCGTAATCATACGTTTGTCTGTGATCATTGATTATAATCATACGTGTTACGGTCATAATGATACGCATATGTATGATTACGGCAAAATCATAATCACGACGGAAAGTGACCCCACAGGGATCAAAACGCCTGAATAATCAGCTCTGTCCCCTGTCCCTTCAGGGCGTCTAGTCCATGAAGGACCTTTTTTCGAGTCGGCGAGCTCATTGCTCGGCAACGACCCAATCAAATCGTTTCGTGGAGATTCTCTCGAAAACCCAGCCATCCGACTCACAGCTGCC
The DNA here is from genome assembly GCF_000255335.2 of Galendromus occidentalis. Lineage (NCBI taxonomy): Eukaryota > Metazoa > Arthropoda > Arachnida > Mesostigmata > Phytoseiidae > Galendromus > Galendromus occidentalis. The sequence goes on from NW_003803548.1 coordinate 261,603, forward strand.
TCGTTTCCAATCTTAAAGCAGCTGCTGTCATGCCGCCAGATGAACCACCTGTTTGTCTATGGTCCTTACCTTTTCGCTGCAGAAGTGGAAAGTCCGACGCAGACGCACTTGTTGATTCGTCCGATACGCTTGTCAACTCTTCAGTCAGTCAGTGAATCGATGGTTCAATCAGTTCCGAGCACGAAAAACGTTGAATCAAACACAATCAGAACGAACTCGTATCCTTTTCAAAAGCGCTCCCGGCGTTCGTCGCCGACCGTGAGGAGCTTGGAACTCGCGACCGAACCGAGGTTCGGAGAAAGGGTCCCGGATGGAAAGGACCCTCGATCCCTCTCAACAGGTTGGGCACTGGCAGTCGAGAAGGAGGGACCTGCCTGGAACTTTCGGCCTCGCAGCGAACACCGTTCCAGTGTTGCTGTTAATTTGATGAGCTGCATCTCGGAGGATTATTCGTACAAACTCTCTGGAAAAAGTTCTCATGGCGGCCTTACTCGCGCGAAAGGAACTGAACTTCCCAGACATTCATTACGACCTGGGGTAATTTGTAGTTCCCCCATGAATGTTCCTTCATGAATGAGAATCTCTTCTTAGTCGCTGAGCTATGATTCAAGAAGACCGTGCTCATTCCGGTCACCGACACAAAGCCTGGCTGCTCGATCGATCCGAGACTTCCGCGAGAACAAATACCTGGAGGACCGGTCGGGGGCGCGGCAGTTCCCTTATGCAACCGGTTGAGCGTGTGAGCGTGCGGCCCTGAGCGCGACGCTTCGCTCGCTTGATTTGTGTAAAGAGGTCACGCTTGACTTGCGATTCTTCTTTCGAAGTTTCCGTGCTTATTCCTCGGAGAACAAGGCTACAGAGCTCGTCCTCCGGGAGCAGCTCCTCGACTCTCCCCGCAAATGTTCCCTCCACGCGGGTTTTGGATCCGATGACGCTCCGCACCTCGCGTCCATCCACAGATCGGAGGGAATCCAGTATTCATCTTCCACATCGCTCCCCTATCGATTGTCTGTGTGCTCCGTAATTTTACTCCTGTCCTATTCCTCCCTCGAACCTGAGAAGTCTCGTCTTCTGAATAAAAGGGGATTCCCCTCGCTTGAGGAAATGCGGATTAAGCTGCGGAATCAGCTCACGCGACGGTGACATTCGATAGTTCTCCCGAGGATGCGGCGACTGGCGACGAGGCTCGGCGCCCCGTGTCGCGCAGTGGGGGATCCAGGAGGCAACCGCCCCTCCCCCTTGAGGGGTTCGACTGCCTTATACTTTCCATATCAGACAGGACCCAGATATCAATCCGCTTCTCCCCCATCTCCCGTCGGTGCATCGCCCCCCCCCACCTTCGGTGCATCGACCCCCACCTGCTTAGGTGCACTGACAATCCCAACCCCCACCCCTCCCCCCTTCACAACATTGGTCACCCTCCCCTTCTTCGAAGGATTCCCGACTGATCTCACGCCGATCGCGAAAAATCGATCGCGTTTAGCGTGTCCCACGAGTTCGGTAATTCTTAAGGGGCGAGACCGAGCCCTCGGCGAGCCGGAGCAATTAATAGCTGTGAGTGTCTGTACTATGGAAATAAGACATCCCGTTATTTTGCCTTGGTCCCCTCGAATTGGAGTTATCGGATCTTCGGACAATCTGCACCTCCATCACAATGCATGACAGTGGTCGTGCAAGCGGTGAATGGAAAAACTCGGGCTTCAAGACGCTCGAGTCTTCCACCGATAGCCCCCGGCGCTACCGGCCTTCCGCGGCGGCTCGGAAGCTCTCCTGCACCCTCCGGAATCGGGGTTTCGGGATTAAGACTCCTTGACGGAGGAGGCTCCATGAGCCGTTGCATGCGACAAGCGCAAGAGCATAACCCTACCGTGGGCGGCCAGAAATGTTTTCCCGTGGACGGATATACAGAGCAAATGTTACACCTGGACGTACAAGGGCCAGAAGCTGCATATTCTGCCGGCAACCACGATTGATGCTCTCCCCAACTCAGGCAGCCTCCCTGAAACTTTCGACGGAGATAAGCAATTCCCTCTCAACGTGAAAGGCCTGTCTCGCGCACGCGTGGGCCATAGGACCATCCGATCGGTCCCTTCTCTTGAGACCCGGACAACACGGAACACTCTGGAAACCTAGGGCGGAAAACCGATGCTCTACAGTCGACAGGGCGCCCATCGATTCAGAGCCCAGGGTTGTGGAGGAGCGAATTCCGAGATGCTCGCCAAGATGGGTCTCACCTCACTCGGAACCACGATCGCGATACTCGCCAACTTCAGGTCTCTATCCATAGGTGTTTCCACTGAAAAGCATTCACTCCGATCGCTTGTATTTTCAGCGCGCGTCAAGCTCAGACAGGTGAGCGTTCCCTCGGCCTTCTTTAGATCGGCTGAAATTCGTGGTCGGCGATCAGGCCATGCGGGCTGTTTCTCGCTTCTCCGCTGGTTTGCCCGTCGACGATCCCTCCGCGTCGAGCAGCTCTTCAATGTGCACCCAGGGGCTGAAAACAAAAGTTCCGCCACCGATTCATCGACCCACTGTCATCGGCACTGCTCGAAGTCGCTCCTCGCTAGCGCGAGCGGAAAGTTGGTTGATTGATTGTTTGCTTCACTAACTACCTCATTTATCGATGGTTCGATCCATCCGCTCCCGACTCTCCCCATGCCGCATATTCAGATTTGTCTCGCGAACTTCCTCGCAATTGTTTGCAGCTGGATACAACTCTGCCGTGCTCTGCGTCGTCGCCGGAATCTCGTCTGCCAAAAATAGAGCCGAGTCCCACCGGGGCAGAATTTGTTTTTCTTCTCCTTCCCTCTCCCCCCCTCACAAAGTCAAGCGGCCGCCTCCGTCGGTGCCGTCGCCGAATGAAATGTATTTCAGGTTCAATATTCTTGGTGCGTCCGCGGAGCGGGCATGATGAGGAACGCGAGGGAATGGGAGGAGAGAATTTCCCGCTCAGTCATTCAAGCAAACTAAAAACGCATTCTCCGGAATGGGAGCTTTGTCGTGATTAGAGCCGAGGAATTCCAAGATTCAAGGACCTTGATCTCAGGTTGCTCCGATCAAAAACAGAAAGAAATGGAAACAAATTCTGTACGTCCGCAATCGCCTCTTCTTCGATTCGCTCAGTTCAGAGGGGATCTCAGGGCCAATCACGCCGATCTGCATCGGATCAAGGGAAAGTCTTGAAGTAACGCGACCTCCGCGCGGTAGACCTCGCCAGGTCCAATACTTGTACCGCGAAGGGAACCATAGTTCGCCATGGTCTCAGAAAAGGAATTCACATCCAACTGGGCCTGCTCGATCATTTCCCTCCCGAAGGCCCGAATGTCTCCGAGGGAGCGTTCGAGGGTCGTGACGGGACCGGATCGTTTGCTCCCCGACCGGACATCGGAAGCAGTTCGATGACCGATAGATACGAGGTCGTATTCTCTGTCCTTACCTACAAACTATTGCTCCCAGAATATATTCGGGCCGTCTAACAAGTATTCTCGCGCGACCTCGTCCTCTAGGACTGAGCAGCTCGCTGGCTAATGGTTTCGTCAACACCGTCACGTTGCTCTGCGTTGGGCAGGTATCGAATCCAATCGGAGAGCACAGACCTGAGCATTGTCATGACAGGCGAATCAGCCACCAGGATAATGAGGTTTCCCTGTTCATTTCCGCAGATACTGCGACTCGGCTCACTTTCTGACATAACCAAATTGTCCGTATGCTATTGCACCCTAATCACCTGAATCGACCTCCTCCTCCACAAAAAGTCTCACCGAGAATCTAAACGGTTAGTCTCATTCGCTAAGCGAAAACAGACCCGAGGGATATATGGAGTTAATGGAAGGTAGGCAGGTCCGGATAGAATCTTCAATCTGAGTCTTTTCATCGCTCCTTACAAAGCGACTACGCGATTCTCGTGCGGGAAAAAACGTGGCAAAACACGAATTCATGCGCGGAAACTAGTGATTCTCACATGATACTTCATTTTTCTCAAAACAAATGCAGGCGAATGCCGCAAGCACATATGATGTAGTAGAGTGGAACACGTCAGAAGAACACCTCAAAACTATCGAAGGGAAAGATGCTATGGGTGAGTAAGTGGGTTTCGAGTAGTTTCTTGAAGTGAGACAACGGTCGGCAGTACGGAGCTAAGGCTAAGAGTGTTGCAGATGGTCGGAATCAGCTATAGATGAGGTTCGAGCTAAGCAAGATCGGACAAGCGGGGGGAAGTCGACGGTTGGGTATAGGAAGGTGAAAATGCAAGAGGGGGAGGACTGTTCCGGGAAGTCTGATGGGCGAGACATGGAAAGCGGCACCAATCAAACTGGGCAAGAAAGAATAGGCGGGACTTACCTACCAAAGTATGCAGATATTGGATAACCTCCACCGGATCGCACGTCATCGCCTCTCGAAATTCCCGGCCATTCGTCCTCGCATACCACCTGAAGTTCTCCTGTGTTTCCAAAGTTTCGCGGAGTTGGAGGACGGAGTGTAGATAAAGAACGTCGACTACGTCAATAACTTGATGAACAAGGATATTTTCTGAGGTAGATCGAATCGATTGTGTCCTTCCGGAGAAGTCTCGATTTGCCACCTCGAAAGCTCTCCCAACGAGCTCACGGTGACGAATGTCAAGTTTCTTCCCCCGACGATTTCCAACTCAGAGCCAGGAGAATCAGCTGGGGAGAGACCTGAAGAGCGTCCAACTTACGCGCGGACTTTCCTAGGAAGCTCTGGTAACCGTCGAGGATGCTGCGATGTTCACCAGAATAGCTCGCAGGTGTCATGATCCCACGGCACATGTCAATCTCAAATCTCAAGCACAGTCTCACTTCATCAGCTGGCGAAACTATTGGTTCCGAGGATCGTCTGGGCTAGTCCCGACCACACGGTTGTACCAGAAAGAACAAAACATATGTTGTGGGGTAGGGTGTGATGATTGCGAGATCGTGAGCGAACGATGAAAACCCTCTAGCTTTCGACGTCTAGATCCTTACGGACATATGATCACCACTGGCCGATAGAGAAGCAGCATGGATATCGTACATGGTGCCGGGAATAGCGGGGAGCACTTTGTGAAGTGAATTCCGCGCGGCATCCGACTAACCTCAGAGGAGCAAAAATAGCCGGGAGAATAGTTCCACCGGAGCTATCAGTCAAAGCAACGATCGAGTTGTGAATTCGATCGGTGACTCCGTACCCACGGCGCGGCGCCGCGCACCACTGCGGAAACGCCAGCGTGACAGAAGCTGGTTGTTGCAACTAGACTGTGTCTTCAGCGGAGTCACATCACTGGACGAGATCGATAAATTTTCATTGATTCCGGGATTCCTACGGACTCCCCCATTCCGATTTCAAGGGTCTGAAGCACATCAATCATTACCCCCTTCCCCCTCCTCCCCCGCAAGGTCCTGACCAAGTCTTGCGGCGCGGGGCGGTCGCTCACAAATGCACGTTTCACGCTCGGTGACGAGTACACATGTTCGGTGCCAGCTGTTTTCCGATGCAACGTTAAGAAAACTGCTTCTCAGCAACACGTTCGAGCCACGGTGACTGCGATTCGAGTGATTCCGAGCGAGCTCTTTCGAGTTATGAGCCGACAGTCAGAGCTCCTAGCACAACTCCTCCGTGTCCTAGAAGTCTATGGACGGCGCCTGGTGGTATTTCTACGCGTTTTGCGGGACATGCAAGACGCAACAACGCACCATCTGTCCGAGTGCATCAGTGCCGCCGTCTCCCTCAACGAGCAGAGGGTAAGATCTCTATCTGACGGCACGAACTATGCGGAGGACGAAGCTGAGAAAAAATGGGATAGTGAGCACGCACAGCAAGTCTACCAACCTTTGATCACGTACATATTATCTAAGCCGGCCCCCCTTTGTGTACATGCGGGCCGGCTCGATCTATATCGAACAACAGAGAAACACAACGCTGATGTTTTCGGTGATGACTCCGGAAACTACTTCCATCTGAGGATGTTTCCGACCTTCATGATCGAGCACTTCATTCACGTGAGGAACATTCTCGAGGCTCTCCATGAAATAGAGCACTCACCGAACTTCGTTCGAGTCTCTCAGTTTATTGATTGGCTGGACCGACAGCTGACGGAGCCATTGTAAACGTGTCGACGCCGATGGAAATCCCCTCCGAAGCAGCAGTCACCGTGGGTGAGAACGAATCGCTCGAGAAGCGATCGCAAGCATGATCCTTCACGACGAGATAGAGCGACAATGATTGAAGACGGAAGATGTTGGCGAGAAGGAAAATCATCAACAACCATGTGAACAGAAGCGGATCGGCTACAGGAGGAAATTTTCGCCCGAAGAAATTCTGATTCTAATTTTCGAATCGATAAAATCTGCATCTCTCGACTTGACCCGGCACGCCTCTGTTAACTTAATCAACGGAATGGCCTAGAGAGAGACTTCCGTTTTTTAACCCTGAACTTTTCTGAACCTGACTGATGATGCATCTCGAAATGACACGATTCCCCAGAAGTGAACGGAGCGATATATTTTAAGAAAATTGAAGCTCACCCCATCACTGGGATTGAGAATCGACTGCTGATCCATGATCAATAAAAATTGGAAGCTTTCGGACACATGTTCGCTCAATTTTCTTTTCTCGCCGAAGCCATTTCCTTCTGTCTCAAGAGCGCTCCTACTCCAATCGTATGTCGCTCGGTCTTTCTTTCGTTTCTTCCCCGGTGTACCCAGGAGCATGAGGAGGATCCGGAACGCGAGGGTCTGCTGAGGGCGCATCGTGTCCAGGGAGAGGAGGTTGCAAGCTCCAAATTGGACTGCTCTTCGACTAGCTAAGGGGGGAGGGAAACGGGGTTGGCTACAAGGAAGAATCACGCGTTCTCGTAAGGATGTCACATCGGGACAGACGATTTATTTTGTCTTCCGAAATCCTCTTCCGAATCCTGAAGTCTAAACAAGAGGCTCCCTGAATTCGAAAGCCACTTCTTTGCCAGTAAGCTTCTTGTACACTGACGAGAACGTGTCGATCTTCTGTTCCAAAGTGGTTTGTTGGTTCTTCTCGAGGTGCACCTTGTACAGGCAGCTCCCGGACAAACGATAGCGGATTCGCTTGCCGATGATCTCGGCGGGATAAACGATATCGTCGAGGATAGCGTTGTGCACGTGAGCCATGGTACGAGACATGGGTCTCTTCTGCTTCGGCTGTCTCTTCGAGTTACGAGACGGCTTGGGCAGGATTTTTCGTCGAGCGATGAAAATCACGGTCTTTCCGCTCAGCTTTTTCTCCAATTCCCTGTGAAGGAAACGAGAGTCCATTGAGAAATCGGGTTGAACGAATCGACGCGGCTGAGAGCGAAGATCCTGGAGTTCTGTATGAGGTCAATCACTATCTCGACGTTCCGGAGCAGAGCCCAAAACGGTCATTCAGAAAACTGCTCTCCGCGGAACTTGGCATGGGGAAGATATCGGCCACAACTCACCTCACAAGACGGTTGTGGATCTTGTGGTACTGCTTCAGCTGGGGGTAAGGCACGTAGATCAACGCGGCCTTCTTGTCTCCGAAATCGATTTCCTCCGCGGAAACGAAATGCAGTTCTTTCAGATTAGCGCGGAGCTCAGAGCTCACCTCAAGCTCGAGGAGCGTGCGGGCGATCAGCTCCTCGAATTCCGAGGGCTTGTCGCCGTTGGGCTTCACGCACTTGTGTCCGACCGTGTTCATCTGTGAAAGCGAAGCACAAAGTTCTATCCCGGTGTTCTTCATTCCGGCATTTTTTCGTACCATTAAGAAAATTCATCGCGGTGTGTTCGAAATCTCTGCCACATAGCCATGCTCGCTCCATGTTGCGCCGCGCTTGCATCGGTAGACCTCTGAGCTTCTCTTTCGGTTTTCTCGCAAGGTTCCGGGGTTAACCTGGTCGAGCAGAGCATTGAAAGTCCCCTACGTCCTGAGCGATACCCCAAGCCAGCGAAGCCGACGCCCCCGGCTCGATGTCTACGAGAACACCCCACCGCACCGGACAATCGAACGTTCCATACGCAAAGATGCGACGCGAGCGGTGAAAACCACGTCGACCCCTCGACAGGTCTCGAATGAGTCGAGTTTCCCATGAATCACACCAAAACGGCAGATTATACGGAGATCACTAGAAATATTCTCAAAAATACCACGTTTTCACGTGCCGCCACTCGTTCACTGGTCCCAGCAATCTGCACAAATCGGCTTGAAGACGGCCCAGCCACTGCACAAATTCGAGCCCAGAAGATTCCCAGATTCCCGTACTTCGAACTTGCAGAGATTTCGCGCACTTCACACCCTCAAATGTCTCAGAATTTACTCGGTTATCATGGAGAAATTTCAAGATCGGCCGTACCTTCCACAGGGACCGGAAAAAAGACTCTACACAACACATCGAAACCGGATCTCGGGACGGGGCGCGCCAATATTTGAATCTTGTCGAACGCGGCGCGGGAAATAATAATCCCAATAATGAGCGGGCGGCTGAGTGGAATGAAAGAAAGTCTCTCTGGCAAGCCATTCGCTCAAAAACGGAACGTCGAGATCCATGGGAAAATGACGAATATCAGAGCTATGATATCGTTTCCAGACTCCAGAGCTCAAACGAAGTGCCACCTCCTACCACAATGTTTCCGTGGACGTCCCACAGCAGCCACACTGCGCTGCTCCGAGTGAGAGCCGTGTGGTACCGAGACCGGGTGTTCGACGACTCCTGTGCGCGATGATGTTGTGCTCGAAATTGAGCTGCGCCTTGCAGAATGTGAGACAGATTTCATCGACCTCCTCCCTATTCATGGACAGAGACAGGAAAGCTCAGCTGAGGGCTTTGCCAACGAAGGACGAAGGAACTCAGGGAGTGCGGTCGGTGGATATCGCACCTGCGGAAGAGAAGTAAATTTCTCCACCTCGATTCATTATTGTTTCCACCCGTTATCGATGTAGATAAAGGTGGAGCCTCTCGCGGAGTTCGCTACTTACGCCTGTCAATCTGCGGGTCGAAACTCCGAAATGAGATATCGCATAGAAATTATTGAAATTTTGGATTCCGGGTCGAGACTCGAGCCCGGACTGGTGCCAGAAAAGTGCATGAGAGTTCGCGCTCGGGCTCCTGCTCCGTATCGACTCCCGCTGACCGAGATTTTGACGGGAAATTCTGTGCTCTGCTTCTGCCCTGAACTCTAAAACCGATCGCTCTCTCGTTTCCAGTCTAGTTGACCGTGTCACCTTTAGTACTCTTTTCAACGGCGTGCCTTACAAGGATCTTCCGATTGTCCACGTCAAATGCAGCATGAACAACACACTATGCACGCTCACCCAGGCTAACGGCAATGTAATCGCGAGGCGTTCCGGAGGGACGGAAGGCTACAAGCACACAAAGAAAGGTTTGTATCGCTCTCTGGTATCTGGGGAATGGAAAAGAGCATCCATCGCTGAGTGCGTCGGAGAGAGAGTCAATCCTGCGTCGGAGTCTCAATGGGCTTGCCGATCGGGCACAATTAATCTCCGAAACAGCGTCCCTCGACCGGACTCGAAAGTCGAGAAGCCCTCATGAACGTCCCCCCCCCTCCAGGTACCACCGTGGCGGCGCAAGCTGCCGCTACTTCGATCGCCTACCGAGCGTTCCGAGTCTCGCTGAAGGACGTCCGGCTCGTCGTCAAAGGTCTAGGGCCCGGCCGTTTGGCCTCTGTGAAAAGTCTCCAACAAGCAGGTCTCAATATTGTGTCAATCACCGATCACACTCCGGCTTCCTTATGTCCTCCTAGACCTCGGAAGCCGAAAAGACTCTAGTTTGTTTAGGATAAGATATGGAGCATTCAATAAATGTTTTAAGGTCAGTTTCTGCCTGGCTCAAAGCCTTCTTCATGCTATCTTCCCGCCCAATATAATCTCTCGTCGCTTGGAATGGTCAGGGGTTTGGAACGATATGTGTTCGAGTTTTTTTCCAGCCGTCGTTCCCGGAGGTTCCAAAATTAAAAGGAAAGGGAAAAGCCAACCGTGAACTCGTCGTACACAACTACGAACATATTTATTTACACTTGCTAGATCTAGAAGTTCCAGTGATGTGGTTTCCATTTTAAATGCATCATCATACATTGCATCATCAATTTTACGTCAAAGAGACGTTTTCAAGTTTTCGCCCTTGTCGCAGCAACGCTCTAGGAGTCTATTCCTTTTTGCACTACGAACGGTTGACGGCAGGTGCTTGTATCTTCCCACGGTTGCTACTCGCTGTCGTTCTCCTAGTCCAACAGGCTTCATCTCGAGACAGTTTTTTTGGATCGATTTCTCGGATTTCAGTGTTTGCAATTGCGTCTATCTAGTGATTCTGCGGTGGTGATCCACTATGAACTTACACAATAGGCGTGCTCATTCGTCGTTGTATTCCGTCTATACAGATCATCTACATCACCTAGTACTTTATTCCGGTTACCCTCGACCACCTGCCTACCATATTGCATCCGTGAATGGGTCTTCGCCGAGGTTGTTTTTGCATAAACATTATTGTTGGTTTCGTTTCCTTCGAGTTTTTGTGTTCGTCTACGAGTCCGTGTTTGTAGCGCTCAGTGAGGGTGTCTCTGAGTGAGATTTCGGGTGACCCGATAGATAGATACGGTTCGACTGTATAGTTTGGAATGTGCCGCGACACCCCTTATAAATATATTGAATGTAGTATTCTATCACCTGCCGTCGTGATTCTTCGCTCAAACACTATTTTCATCGTGCAACCCGGTGCCGTCGATTTTCCCCCTCGGCATGCTCGATGCATATTCAGTCGTCCTTCTTCAACTCAATAAGCGCTTACAGGTCGATCCGAAATCTCGGAATGGTGAATGTTCCTATAAACTCGGGCGAATCGCCTCCCAGGCCGGGAACGTAACGAAGACCACACACACACACAAACCTTCAACACCAACTACACTTGCCAATGTGTGGCGTCTGGTCGTTGAATCGGGACTAAACCATTGGTTCACGGAGAAAACCGCGAAACCGATGCCTTTTCATCGTTGAATTAGTCTTCATTATTGTGGCAGCAAAACGTGAACAGATTTCCAGGCCGGGAGACGACGCTCCATATTCTTCGCCTCGTATTGCTCGTGTCCATTTCCCATAGTTAATGCTTAGTTATTATTTTTACAAGTTCGATCTGGGTGCCGAAAGCTCAGCACAACTTCACTAAAAAGTCGGAGCTCCGACCAGCTCGATCCTTGTCTATCCAACAATTATTGGAGCTAGCTAACACCTCTACTTGCCTGACCTTAAATATCAATCCATGGTTCCCATGATCATCGTTCTCTCTAAATATTTGGCTCCTGCTAATGATTGGCTCTTTCTCTTCTAGGGTCGAAGTGCTGGATCTGCCCGCATAGCAGTCCGCGGTACACTCAATAGGAGTTGGGGTGATGAAACTTGCAGCTCTAACATCTTAATCTTGTTTGTTACCATAATAGACGAATCCCCATCGAGGTCATGGCGGGGTACGTTTCAGGTTTCAGAAGATTATTCTTCCATACCATCCGATCAAACTCGGTCCGATCACTCCTTATGTCGTGGTAGTAGTCGGGGGAGCTAAACAATTTGGCTAACAACAACAACACAACCCTGTCTAGGATTTGCATCAGTCCAGCCTTTTCATCGATTCTCAAACCCAACAAGTAAATTCTCATCCTTGAAAGGCTCCGTTCGGCTACACTAAGAATTCAGTGCTGCATGTCAGGGGTGTTTGTTGCAAGAACCTGAATTTGCATGTATTGCGCGACAACTGTCCTCTGCTCCAGATGACAAACGGTAACGATAACACAAGTCTCTCGGCCGAACCAACCGATCCAATCAATGAAAGTGATACACAGAGTGATCAACGAACCAAGTGAATGATCGACCGACGGGTAAATGCAGCGTCTACGGGGAAGACGAAGGCAATCGGAGGTCTCAAACCCTCTCAAAGATGCCTTCCCCTAGAGTTTGTACTATCCGACAACTGTTAGTCAAGGCGGGAGCCTGGTCGGTGCATAGACGTTTCTGGCTGAGACTCGCTTGCCAATATTCATAGTATTCTTGGTAAAGAGTCCTCGGGTTTTCAGAGACTCGTCAAGTCGCATCTCGAACGTACCTACTGCGCCCCTCAAATGCTCGAGCATAAAACTTGCCCTAACGCCGGTAAAAAGCGGACGTATTGTTTGGCACTAGATTATTCTCCTGCGATTCTCTGAGCTCGCTAATGACTCGATGAGCGGTACTGGTTATCGATCGTCGGCAATGCTAGCGACTTGCACGAACTCTTGGAAAACATTGGATCTTCACGCAGAGCCTTCCGATATTCGCTCCTCGTTTCTCCCCTCCCCATTCATTGCCGCCGTCGTCGTCGTCGTCGCTTCCGCTTCTCTTCGCTCCAGGGTAGCCCTGTTTTTCATTGAACGTGACTCTAGATTTAAGGCCTAGTGAAAAGCCCCACAGCTCGCTTTTCTCGTGGTACTGGACTGGTTTCGCTGGGTTCTGGTGGTCGCTCATCGTGGAGCTTTCGCTCGGGCGAATTCCATTCACCTCCCTCAGACGAATTCCGTCGACGATCTACGTCTACGATGCGCATCCCTCAAACTGTTCCTGGTGAGACGTAGTGCTTACTCGCCGTTTTTGTCTAGTGGTCGGCATCCGCGCCCCGCGTGAAAACCGACTACTTCGCTGTACCGGTAAGTCCTAGCGTTCACATGTTCTGCGTGAGGTTATGCACGGTGTACAAGTGTGATTTCAAGCTGGATTTTTGCGTGAATCCTGTCGAACACAGGGGGCATACGAAGGGCTTTTCCCGGGTATGAACCCGCATGTGCCTTTCCATGTCATGTCGGGACGCAAACTGTTTCAAACACACCTCGCACGTCTTGTCCTTACGTTTCGTGCCAAGGGTCGCATCGAGGATGCTCACTGGAAAATGGAAGAAGAAAAATTACTGAATGGAGGCCTTCGACAGCGTCGATCTCCCGACGGGAGTTTTCCCAAGGTTTTCCCTCCCTCTCCGGGGGAGACACAGGTTCAGAGGAGCCGTGTCAACGGAGCGGCCCCTGTCCCGCCGAAACTCGATAATAGTGAGAGCGACGAAAAAACTCACGCATATCCTTCTTGAATGCTCCGTTGGCCAGGAGACCCTGGGGTGACAGATGGGCGGTTATGTGGTGCGCAGTCATCAGATGAAGTTCTGCGAAGCTTTCTGGGCATTGAGGGCATTGGTAGGTCTTATTCGCCGAAGAAGACGAGTGAACTCGAAGTTCATGGCGTCTCCAATTGCCTTTTTGGATGAACTTTTTGCCACATGTACCACATTCATACGGCTTTTCGCCTGAAATTCCGAAAAATCGGATATCGGTCTAAAAAGATCATGCCTCTGCGATATATCCATGGAGCCTTCCTGAGTGGAATTCCCATCCAACCAGCCCGCGAAAATCCGCGCAGAAGAACTGCCCTCACCTGTGTGCGTCATTTGGTGATTTTTCATACTACCGTGATGTTCGGTAGAGTAGGGACAGAACGCGCAATTGAATTTGCCGTTAGCGTCCCGTTGGAAGCTCTTAGCGAAGTCCTGACGACGTTCCTCGGCCAATGACGGATTCTCCTCATCGGATTCGATCTGGGCGATTGCTTGAGGTGCAGAAGGCGGAGTACGCGCTACAACCACTGAGGGTTTAGTGGTTACAGTGGCTCGAACTTGCACCTGAGTAAGAGGTCCAGTGGGCGAGCCGGGGGTCGTTTTCAGCCATGTCAGAAGAACGGGGGTACGGGTGACAGCTGAAAATGTAAATCTCGTTTCAACCACCGTAATCGAGCTTGGAGTTCTGCTCGTAGCGATCGCGACTCTCCGGGAGAGCATAACCGCGGTCCACAGTCCGGCACATCTTTTCTGCATGCCATGCCGTCGACGAGCCCTCCGCGATCCTTCGGCCTAATCCCCTCGGAGCGATAAGGGAGATTTTTTTCTCTGCGAATCCACAGGATCACGGTAGAGCTGATCGGCGAGAAAACCAGAGTAAAAGGAATTGATGAAGCGTTTCTGCGGCTACTCACAACGAAACCGTGCCATACTCAAAATGTGGAAATCAAATCAAATGTTTGCTAGCTACGAAGATCTCTGCGACGATGGCGAAGACTCGATCACGGTTTCTGGAACACACAAAGAAAAAATTAGAAATTTCCTCGTGTCTCGGGGGGGAGTCCGCGAGCGGAATGCGCGATGATATCGTGCGCAGAGGATTCACGGGGAGCGGCGATTTCTCCCGGAACGCTTTCCGAAGAGCTCCAGAGTTCCTCTGATCACAGGGGAAACTCCGCGAAATTCCGAACGTTTCACCGCATCACCGAAATGTTCCGGCACGCTCCCGCATTGAGACCCGGAGCGAGCGCGGAGGAGAGTGCGCGCACGGCTCCTCGGGATCGCGCTGGAGTTCAATTGAAAGGCATCGATAGCGCGGAAATCGAACTCGATGCTCCGCGGCGGAGGTCGTTCGCCGGGTTGGGACCGTTCTTCACTGTGGAACTCAGACACTTCTCCGATGTCGTCCACTTCGGAGCGCGAACACGAGCGCGCATGTTCGAAGCCAAGTGCGCACCGCACCCCCGACCTCCGTGTAGCCATGGATGGAGAAAATGGCTTCCTAATGAGCGTTCGCGCTTCTCTATCCAGTATTTCACCGAATTCCATCGGAACCCGTCGGAGCAGCACGCTCAGACGATCCGATCCGCTCGAGCATTCGATCGACGAACTCAGGAGAGTCGAATCCCTCCATAACCTGAACGTATTTCACCGATGAGTATCCGACCGAAGAATCAATGGGGATCGCGCAGGTAGTCCTCTCTCATCGAACTGTCAAAATAGAACCCATGACGTCATGAGAGCGCCAAAATTCAAAATTCACCATCTCGTCCTAGTTTCGCGAGCCACTTATCCGCGTCCCGTCGAGCAAAAGGCCGTCTCTGCTCGCGGTGGGCTAGTCCCTCGAGACTACCATGGAATTTGTTGCTGAATCCCTTTCGACAAGGACGCAGGTTCGGGGGGCTTGCGATTCCCGCACATTCCGCTTTTCCGATACTCTGAAGGTTCTATAAGAAGACTCGATTACGAGCGTCGGAGCTTATCGATAAAGTGTTCCGTCGGATTTGGTCTTCGTTTTCATTTTGGAATTGTGGAGAGTCTCATCTAGGATGCGGTCTCTGGGTTCATCATGGATTCCGAGACTTCGCGCAGGATCGAAGTTCTCGTGCAGCGCTCTCGGAGTCCGATCGCATCGCCCTCAAAGAACCCGCAGGAGTAACACGTCGAGCATAAACACGTGGAGCAGACAGCCTCCGAATGATATGCTGCTGCCTGCTTATATTCGAGACTCAAGTCTGGAGACTGGCTAGCATAAGCATGGGAAAGCTGACGGACACTTCAAGGGCGATTTCGGAAATTATGATTGAGGTCGCCTCGCACGTCGGTGGGGTCGACTATCTCATGGAAAGCCGAGTGGACCTTAGAAGGATCGGGGGTTGATATCCACTCGAGCTCGGATAGCAGCCTCAATCCGATCACTCACGTTCGAAAACGGCGAATTTCGGGAAGATTTTGTCGTCCTAATACAAACTTTCTCAAGGCGCGAGACTTGAGCCTCATTGAAAGGACATCCAAAAGAGGAACGGCATTCCCTAAACCGGCATCGGACGACATTTGGTTGTGGCTTTCGCAGGTTTCATTATTCGATCTTAGTTCCGATAACATTCATGACGTCTTATTCCGTCATTTTCCCTTCATAACATTCATGGGCTCTGACGCCCGTATGTCACTCGTCTAGGTGATTCCCGTTCAGCGTCAATTCTGTGTGTTCTAGAGCTCTGAGCATATGATTAGATAAATATAAGAGAGCCGTAGGGGTTTCTCGATGGGTTCCACGTTTGGAGGGAGGACTGAGAATGGTTCCAGGAGCAAGAATGTTCGCGCACTACTGGTCTAGAGTTCTGGACCTTGATTCGGAATGAGCTGGAGGTCCCTCTCGACCAGTATGGCTGTAGAGATCGAACGATCCATCATTTTATGATCAAATGGCAGATGAGTCGTGGCAATCGCAAGCTGCGTCAGCTAATTTTAGAACGTTGTCACCAGGCGAAATCCGTCGTGTTCGGCTTCAATCGTTCCTACCAGGAGGTGACTCCATCGATATGATGATTCCCATTCACCGAATCACAATCGGTCATGGGATCGTACCATATGAGGATAAGAGACGCCAGGATCGCAGGGGGCGATATCTGGGAAGCCATGGATCTCATCGACGAAGACTCTCGAGGTCAGAACGAGTCCTTCCTGATTGAGCATGCGCCTTCGAGTCCTTGCGCCGAGCTTCGAGTCCTGAGGGAACGTACCAGGATCGAAAGACGGTCGGAGATCTCGACTCAGCCGATGAGCGAAAGAGACCAAAGCTCAGAGTCAGCTGGGAGTTCGCGTCCGAGACGAGAGTAACGTGATTCTCGCGACACAAGACACTCGCTCGGATCACAGCAGAAATTCCTCAAGCGCTGCTTGGACAAGCAGCTGAATGTTGGATGATTTTCATCGATCGTCGCGATTGGGATCATGAATAGTCAAGCTCCAGCGGGCACCGGCAATTCTGGTTCCCGCAAATTCGGAATTCTTGGATCTCAGTGAGAGCTAGGCCTCAAATAACCCACTGAGGCTTCAGTGATTGGAGGTAGACCGCTGGCCTCAGGAGCGGAATGACTTGAACTTTGGTCTGATTCCGCGAAAGACTTCTGCTATTCACTGAGCTCCCGGATGAGGCTCGGGTGATCCAGAAATCGCCTTCCAGACACGCGTGGAAGGCGAAGTGATGCTCACATTTCTAGTTCGAGAGAAGGAATCTCGATTCCCGCAGCACGGCTGTAGCCTTCTCAGAATAGTCTCGATGGAGCTCTTGTATAGATAATCTACGGTGGAAAGCCAATGGATAGAGGGAATCATTTTTCGCAGAACCAATGGGGAAGATTGTCTGCAGCGATAGCAAGCCGGCTACCACCATCACCAGCAGGCGGAACACAATCAGTAGGTCAAATTGATGGAACAGATGGAGCGCCGCTCGAATACGATGGAAATCTGCTATCATCCATCGACACAGAAATCAGACGTACAATAAGCCTAGCTCGAGAGACTTCCCGATCAATTTTTCCCAACTGCTGGCGGGTATCTGGCCTCGATTTGACTTTTGTGGCGACTGTAAAGGATGACTTGGTTCTTCGACAAACTCGTGATGTCCACCCCTTGCCCTTTCAGCCATTTCGGGGCCTCGATTCCTAGGCACGACAGGAATGTTGCTCCCTGAAGCTCCTCCGTTTGCGTCTTCACTTGGGTTTCCAGTGCGGATATTTCGTGCTCCTGTTTGAAGTCCTCCCTATCATTTTACCAATCATTTACAGCAACAATCAATTCTAGGCTGGGGAGAATTAATTGCTGGTCATCCTCGCCGTGAGATCATGTTCCATTACTGCGAGGCCGTCCTGGTACTGAATCATGCGTAGAGCTCGGAAGTTCGGGCATTTTGCCATGAATGCCTACGGCGGCCCTTTCCGACGCTTCTCCATCGGAAATCCCTACTTGGGTTTTACCGCGCCCGAAGTGCCTTGTTGAGCCACCCGGACCCTGTTTCCCGGGAATTCTGGGAAAATTCAGGGTCTTCAAACGAATTCGGTCATGAATAGGGTCGGCGAACCCAAGCTAAAGGAACAACTAATCTTGCTTCCGATAGGATCCGATGGTCCGCCAAACGTCAAATTGTCTTTCGATTATGTAGAATGCTTCCCATCAGACCAACATCGATCACCAGTCGATGGGACTCCAGGAGGCAACATTGATATCTCATGAAACGGTTGACGAGCGGTTACTTGCGGCGTTGCCCTGCCTATCACGCCTATTCTGAACAGTTTCGATGCCTCTCCTAATGTATTTCAGTGCCTTTTTGCCTGCCTTTTTCGGCATTCTTCAGTGCCCGAACTCCAGAGCTCAAATCATTAGGTTCCAATATCAGAGATTTTCGAAAGCAAACGGGATAGCTCTCGAAGTCCCCCCCCGTAGAGACCGTGAAATTCTGGATTCTTTATCGCAGGAGAACTCAAACAAGCACAGCAGTCGGGAGCTCCTCGTCGCCCCGCGTTTAATGGATATTCCAGCAGTGAATAATGAAAATCTACAGAGGCATCAGAGCGTCCGTTGGCGCGGAGCTTGGTCAAACTTCTCGCGTTTCGTTTAGGTCCCCTAAGGAGCGGGTTCGAGGACCCCCTGGGGCTCCCGAGATCAGTCCCAGGGGAACCCCGGAATGTCGAATGACCATTATCCGCCGAACTCGGCCGACGATCGCATTCCAGCGCCGGGGGAAACCAACAAGGGTTTATATCACTCTAAGATCCGACTTTATCAGGGCTTCTTAAGACTCAGAGCGCCCAGAATCGAAGGAAAAGCGAGGAGCCGCCACATCGCGCCAGAGCTTCGAACAAAGATCACGAACATCATTGTATTCATCGGCATTGTGGATGAACCGCTGCAGTTCGATTTCAAACACTGAAATCTCTCCGTAGCGGGCATCCTGGAAACGTCTCATTCGTATAATTCGACTGTTTTCGGGGGATCGACCCCTATCGGAGAAAAAGACGACCTTTGATCGTGAGTAGCCTCTTTTACGAGCCGTCTCTTGTGGTCGGTCCTGAGCTCCGTGAGAGACCCCACGAGGAGTTTTCGTATTGTCTCCGGCTTACTAGATTCAGCAACCGTTCTTAGTGGCACAGAAGTGTCAACGCGACTATTGCCGAATCGACCACCGTCACCTCAGTATCGGAGAAATCTGCAGGGTTCCGAAGGCGTTTAACGCCGCTACAATGACCTGCTTCGGAGCCAAGAGAAGCCTTGACTGTCTTTGAAAGGTGAGCAAAGCTTGCATCAGCTGAATGTCTTCTGATATGTTGAGGTTGAGAGAGAGGGTAGTTTGCGTTAATTCAGACTTTTGCCGCCACCACCGCCGATTTCATTCACGCATTAGATGAAAAGGATCATTATTATCCAACGACTTCGAACCGCAGCTCGTTTAGGCGCTAAGGTAGAAGCAGCACCTAATACTGCGATTGTTCTCTCGAGCGTGAAGCGGAGTTATAAGTAACAGACCTTTTCTCGGTCCATGAAATGGCGGCTAAAAGTGTAAGTTCAACCTAGTGCAGGAAAGCCTGTTCTCGGGTCCGGCCCATATTTCCCTCGACAAAGAAGTCCCTAATCGGGATTCCTCCCAGCCAATTAGCATCGATCCCACCATTTCCATCTACAGATCGCCGCAGTCTAGACGAGTCACGCGGAAATTCGATCCACAGATCACAAAGTGTCTGGCGGAGATGTTCCATGACTAATGTTTTGCGCAGACTGATTATTGTTTATCGGTCTGGATCTGGGAATGCGGAGCTCCAGACTTGATCACATCGACCGATTCCAACTGCGAACATCGCATTCCCGAGTGACCGATCATAACCGTCCAACTCGGCCTGAAAAGACAGGGAGGGTCCTTTGCGAGCGTCGTGATGGGGAATTTCGCGGGAGCAGATTTCCAGCTCCACCTGGCCTCTAGCTCGTCTTCGGCAATATCGTTCAAAAATGAGCCTCTGATCCGCTGTCGAGAAGGCGTTTGCCACCACTTTGGCACGATACGTTCTATTTCCTACATATTGTTATTAGCGCCTGCCCGTCGATGTTACGGAATGATTTGTTTAGGCACTTCGAGAGAAACGATGTTCAGCCACATTTGGATTTGGAGATTCGCGACATCCGCTGGACAATTTTCGTGCATTAGCGATGCCAGTAGAGAACACAGGGTGAAGAGTATTCATCTCACCGCGAAAGGAGGACACTAGCGACTCTCGGGGCAGCTGGTCAGGTCGGAGGCATAGCGAAATTGTTCTCCATATATAGTGTCTCTCTGCTGGATAGAGCGGACAGATGTTTTTGTAATCGCAAACCGAGCTGATTTCCTCTACCTGCACAGTCGGAGCTCATCACAGTATTCGGTGTTTACGGATTGCCGTCAAGCATTCCGGAGAGGCATTGGAGGGACCTGTTTCCGAAGCTCACTCATGGAGATTCCGCATCGGTGCCCTCGATCGCGGTGCTTGTGAAGAAAAGCGCGAGGAAGACGCGACGTGAATTGTTCGCGTTGATCGCCCGCCTATCCTAGCGGCTCATTTCCCGGATCAGTTGAGAAACTTCAGACGATTTCCTCTTGCTCTCTTCCTCTCCCTATTGTGATCAATTCTCCGACTCGCAGTATAAAGCAGATGGCTCTTGGCCGGATGTCGTAGACCGGCCGCTGGGCACTGTTCGAGTGGCATTCGAGCCGACTGACCGTCGGAATTTCCTTCTGTTGCAGCTGCGAACGAGGAAGAAAATGTACACCAAGTGCTTCAGCTGCGGTGAGGACGGCGTTCTATACAACAGTGAGCAGCGATGCGAGGTCTGCGTGTACTGCGGGGTGGTGAACGCGGATTCGCTTCTGGCCGAGTTGGCGGCTGATTCTGCCGCATCGCTATCGCAAACAGAGACGAAGTTCGGCTTCAGGAGGAATGGAACACGTCAAGCGCTCACGACGTACGCGACGGCGGACTCCAAATCCGGTCTCACGAAAACCGGCCAGCTGGGCAGAGAGTGTCTCGAACGAATCATGGCATCGTACGGGGTTCCGGCTTCAACTCAAGGGCAAGCCCTCCAGATGTACTGGGACAACCTCAGGCGAAGATTCCACTACCGCGAGGCCAAAGCTCTCGCGGGCGCAGTTTTCATGACGATCATGCGCATGGAGAAGCGAGTCGTGACCTTCAAGGAACTTTCGGAATTTTGTGACACCCCCGTGAAAATAATAGGAAGACAATTCAAGCTCGTGCAGAAGGACCTCATTTCAAAAGGTCACGTCTTGGCCCACCAGCCTTCGATCAACGAAACGGTGCAGTCTTCTATCGATCTGTACGCGAACAAAATTCCTCAAGGGAAGCCTCTGAATTTGCCGGAAGTCGTCAAGAAATCCCTGATGCTCGTCGAGTGGATCGACTCGTGCACGATTGTACAGCAATGGCCACCGCATCTCTTCGCACTCTCGGTTTTCTACCTCGCATTCAAGACGGTCAACGTGGCTGATTGTTTCAACATGCAGCTCAAGGATCTCAATAGCATGTACGATCTCTGTCACGAGAAAGTCCTGAGCATACCGACGTTCAACAGGATATCACCGAAATCGCTCGTCCAGGAAATCATCGACGTGATCAACAGCCGGGGCTGCAGCGCAATCTCAGTGACCCACGATAGTTTTTTCTTCCTCTTCGATATGATCATGGAGATGAAACCGGTGTTCGAGTACAAAGTTGCGTCGGAGACGCGCACCACCGAAAACGACGAGGCTTTCAAGAGGTTCCGAGAGGAGAAAGCAGCTCAGGTGAGATGAGATGGATCGAGATGCGTTCGAGGCGTCTCGGAACCCTTTTCTCGCAATCCCGATCGTGAGTCTCCGCGATAGAAATACGAAATTTAAGCCGCTCGCTTTTCACAGGAATTGCGAGAACTGCAGGCAGCGGAAGCAGGGGCTACCGACGATAATCTTTCGGCGATCGATGACAGCGAGATAAGCGAGTACATTCTCTCGGACACGGAAGTCGAAAGGAGGCAGCAAATGATCAATATCAGCAAGAAAGACCCATAAGTTGTTTGTCCATTGAGAATTCGTCTAGGGTATACTGTGCAGCTACACAATTGTTCAAACGCAGCAAACGATTTCTTATAGGGGTTTGCAGATGAAACCGGAAATTTTTTTCAGAAATGAAATTATTTTTCCGGAAAAACTAAGAGGCTGACTTTATTCAAAGTATTCTCCCAGGGAGGCTATGCACCTCTCCCATCTTTCCGGGAGAGCCCGGATTCCTTTACGGTAGAAGTCTTCCTGTTTACTGCCGAGCCATTCATATAGCCATTTTCGAACGTCTTCGTATGTCGAGAAGCGCTGATTTCTGAGTGCGGTGGCCATCAATCCAGATAGATAGTAATCTGAAGGAGCTAGGTCTGGTGAATAAGCCGGGAGGTCGAGGACTTCAAAATTCAAAACAGCAAGAGTTTCCCGGACGGCTTTCGCTTGGTGACTCGGAGCATTGTCATGCAACAAGATGACACGACTTCGATCTCGGTCGCGTTCCGGACGTTTCTGGGTGATAGCGCTGTTCAACTTCATGAGTTGCTCTTTGTAGCGATCCGCGTTAACCGTTTCACCGGGTTTGAGCACAGAAAACTTCCTGACCGGTCTTCCACGCGGTTCATTTTCTTTATTGAAGTTCCCGGCTTTAAACTTTTCGTACCAGGCGTAACATTGACTCTTGCCTAGTGCGCGATCACCAAAAGCCTGAACGAGCAGAGAATGTGCCTCACTCGCCGTTTTGTCCAAGTGGTAGCAGAAAATGAGGGAGCTCCGGCAAACTTCCTTATCTGGCACAATAGTCGACATTTTCGGTCGTATTAATCGAAAATTCCACAAGTTGATTTTCGAACGCGCGCTGTCGTTTCGTAGAGCCTGGGAGGCGATGTAAAAAACGCATTGTGGTTGGCGCGAAAATATGAGCCAAAGCCGAAGCGAGCGCCAACTAACGGATTTTCCGGTTTCATCTGCAAACCCCTTACTCTCAGTGCCAAATAAATCGATTCAATTCGTCGATTCTGTACATAATCGAAATCCTTGGAGCAACTGGTGAATTTCGGTCACGGTAATGAAGATTTCATCAAAAATCGTAGCGCGCTGAATCAGCGCGGGTTTCGTAAACGAATTCGAATGAGCCTGGATAGAATGAAAACAAAGTGTCTAATTACGACTCGATGCCACGAGGAGCTGCTCCCGGATAACACCGCTAATGCTGACTTCCGAGGACTTACCTGGCTCTGGATGTTCACGATGAGCCCGAGTACCCGAGCTTGAGGACATCGCCGTGTGTGTCGATCAAATGTCGGTCCCATTCCCGGGGAAGATCCCAGTAATCTGGACAGACGAGCGCTTCCGCTGACTTTGACGCTATTCGCGCCGAGAGCAATCGCCAACTTTTCAATCGATGAAGAAATTCAATCATAGCCTATCTTAAGCAGTAGGGAGCGATTGTGATCAACACTGTGATGCTGTAAGAAATAACAGTGGACGGGTCAGGGAACTCTATTGGTCCGTCAGGAAAGGGAGCCCAGGCTGACCGCCACCTATTGCTCGAAGCACAAAATCTCGCCTCGAAGTGCCTCGTGTGGCAGTGTCTCCCGCTAAGATTTTCAGCAGTATAACGGGGCATATGCTGCAAGATTAATGTACATTAAGACTATGGGGACGGACATAAGACCAAATAAGTGTGCCGGAGTCGGGTGAAAGATCATTCCCGAATATATTTTCAATAAATGTCCTTCTTTGTGAGGAGAAACAGGTACAAGGAGTCTCGGGCCATGATTTACTCATCCTTTACGGTATTTATTTCGTCGATTTATTGAACGATTCTTCACTCCTCTAGTCGAATCTCTCGATTCCTTCCTCACACCGCGAGTGATCGGAGCACTCATCCTCGGGGGCGACAGCTACGGAGATTCTAGACTAAGATCCAGAATTAATGCCTGATCTGCACGATTCCGCCAATCTCCGAATGATATCAGATCCAGAGGTCGGTAGTCCGAAAATAATGCTCGTATTGAAGATCAGCATTCATCCGAATCTGCTGCAGAGCACGCTGTATTTGAAGAAAAAAAAACGTGAATCGTCGCTTCCATCAGGGCTCGGAGCTTGGGCGACGCTCCTGAAGCCGAAGCTTGGCAGAAAAATCAGGAAGCTGGCACGTCCGCTTGCGAGACATGCGAACGGCGATCGTGAGTGCTCGTCCCTCATCCCACAATCCTAATCGAATAGGAATCGTGGAGACCTCTGACCCGCATCAGAAAACATCATGCAGAAAATTCAGGGCGAGATCGTAGACAATCATGCGATCGAATATCTATTCTGCGAGCTTCGAAAACAAGATACTCGGCAGTATGCATGAATTCGGCCCTCTCAGATCTTTTACTTACCCGAAAATCCAAGACGGATCTAAGATTCCGTTGACTTGCGCTGCGTCGAGACTTGTTCTAACTCGAGCCGAACGAACAAAACTCGTTTTTGAATTGAGGCTTTGTGTCGCCCGGATCAAGTCAGCTGATATCTCTGGGGTCGTGATCCCGCACGGATGAGCTTCTTTCGGACACCGAAATTTCCCTTAAATCTTGCTGACTTCTCCCAGTGCTCCCAAACCGCGGATGGACGGTCGCCTTCGAGGAAGCGGAAAGAGGTGGAAATCCTCCGTCTCCGGACTCCAGAGTACCTCGGAGTCTAGGTCTCGGAGTGGAGTGAATCCATCTCTATCTGTCTCCGATGACGGGCAGCGAGGAATAGTGAATGATGTGAGCGACGCGGGGGTTGGGGGGGAATAAAGCGATGGACGGATCATGCTCACGGAAGAGCAGACACCGGAAACGGTCGTAGCCCGACGACATCCAAGGTTTTGCGGGACGAGACTAATGCACACTATCGTGCTCGCGTTCAGGAAGACGACCGTGCCGCCGCGTTCTCTCCCCGTCGATCGCCCCTGCTCCTCCGCCTGCAGAGCAGAGATGTTTTCGATTCAATCACTCTCAGAGTAGGTGTTGTCTGGTGTTGAATAATTTCGAAGACGTTAGCGAAGTCGGCGCTCTCCCGGCCAGGGCACTCTTCGAGCTTCTCGACCATAATTGACTCCACCCGAGAAGCCTCCCGGTGACTCCGCGTCCGCTCCTCGGAGTCTGAGCCAAAATTCTTGACACATCACCTTCATTTATCGAGCGGCCATGTAGGTGTCTCCCTTGCCAGAACACCGATGTTCGGAATGAGCCCAGCGCCTCGACAAAAACTACTAAAACGATTGGTGAGATCAGCGTTTCTTTCGGCATGGAAAATGAATTTCCACTCACCGATTTAGGAGCCGAGGCTCGACGATGGTGAACAGTGACACCGGCGCACATCGAACCACGAGGGTTTCCGAAGAGCACGTGAACTTCAGAAGAGTTGACTTCAGGTCCGGAGACGCACCGGAGCAGCGAGGCAGAAGCTCTACAAAACCCTCAGCTAGAGAGTTCGAATCTCCTTCGAGCCATGCCTCGTGCCCAACCGAAGCAGCTGCCGCACAGGAACCTTCCCCGAAGAGGACTGAGACTGATCTGACCGAGAACTGGTCTTTTTGAGCTCCGGCCTCACCTCTGGCTTCGTTCTCCACCCATCGACGAATCTTCTCCACCCCCGACTTCGTGAGGGCGTTCCTCCATCGCTGCTGCCACCGCCGCCGTCGCTGCTGCTGCTCCCGCTGAAGATTTGCCCCTCAACATACCATGGGGACCTTGTAGGGCCTTCCCGATGGGGCCTGGCACGTGAGCCCAAAAAATGAGTGGATAGGTGGGGCCAACTGGGCGCGGACTAGGCGCGGCTAAAGCTTCGATGCATCCTGGATGGATAGACGGATAGAAGAACGACGACGGACGACAACGACAAAACCCACCCAAACCTCTGGCGTCCCTATTAATAGAGCCCCAGGTACGAAGACGACCACCAACGGCTCTGCGCAAGCATATTGTTATCTACGACCGAACAGGTGGAAACACGATTGGAAACCTTGCCTCCAATTTAATTGCGCCTGCAAGGCACGTAGCATGCACGCGCGGAGAGGGCGTGAACTCGTAGTGATTCCTCGCATTCAATATTAAGAGCGCCCGCTTTTCTGGTCTTGCTTCGTGTTTCCACGATACGACTTATCGTGGTAGCGTGACTCCTCTTTTTTTGACGCTTGCGAACTAGAGCGGGCGGGAACTGAATCGCGTCCCTCGACACACCCACAAACAATTTCGGAGAGCCTTCGAAACTTTACGGGCGCATTAAATCGGATAACTAAATTTTAATAAGGTCGCCGAGTTATTGTCCGCTACGGTGCGCGAGTTTTTTTTCAGACAAGTCACTAGAACTATCAATGCGTTTCGCTCGCTGGGAACTTCGAAACTGATCGGTCGCTCGAATTTCGGCTTTTCCGGGTATTCGTGTACATCTGTTGAGATAAACTCGAATTTCAATGAGTTGACAAATTCGCTGGACACGACTCCGGCCGTGGGGACGATCAATCGCGCGGAGCACCACTCGATAACCTACTCGTCGATTGAACAATCCGACCCTCCGGTCGGTACACAGTTAGTTGGCGGATAGGTGGGCACATGAGTTCTATCTCGAATTCCCCAGACCACCATCGGTTCGATTCGACAGTCCAATTAAGTATAGCGTTGCCAAGCACTCGATCTGCTTGCTGAAGTCTTCCGGGGAGATCGCGCCCGTTCACACCGAGCGTCGCCACTGGCGCCAACCCGGTAACTCGATTTGCCGAAATTCGACAAGCAGTCCGATTATTATTTATCGAGAGCGATCGGGGCTCCGAGAGAGAGAGAGAGGAGCGGAGGAGAACGGGAGGGAACGAGCCTCGGAGATGATATCCGGCAAGTGCGAGAGAAGCTGAGAGAGGAAGATCGACAAGGGAGAAAGCAAGACAGAGAGAAAGAGACTTGTGACTCGCTCAGTTACGTGAATTGTGTGAATATAGAGCGAACGAATTGTTCGACGATGACGGGTCCTCGTTGAGGTGCTTGGCGAGCTTGTACAGCAGATTATGGCACGGGCGGAGTCCCGCCTGGGGGACCGGTGGCCGACGACGCGACCCTCTCTGATCGAGGCTATCGGAACGAACATTGGGCTCGATGTTCGACGAACTACACGCCACCACTGCACCCAACTCTCTCCGGTCTTCCATTTATTCCGCATGTCTGTCGGTCCAGCGAGCCGCCCGCCCCTACGCCATTCATTCTCTCATAGTGCTGGGACACTTCCATGTTTCTTTCGTGCTCAAACCCTCTTCCTCTCTCTCCCTCGATCGTCCTTGGTGTCCCCTTCTCCCCAGATAATAAATAATTGTCGTGCACCATCTCAAATATTCCTCCATCGTACAGAACTCCCTCGAGTGAGCCGGTCCCCGCTGAAACTCACAATTAAAACTCTCGCGTCCGACCCCGAATCGTGCTCGATGTATTGTCCATACCCCATCGAACGAACGAACGAATGAACGATCAATCCTTCCCCTGAAGCTTTGAATTCTACCCGTCCGTCAAAGTCAAACGAAATTCTCTATCTGATATCCGTCGCGAGATGAATTTGTCAGAAAGTTCCTAATTTTGTCTCGTCCAATCTTTCCTGGTCACGTTGCGCGGTCACGTGCGCTCAGCGGTAGAGAGTCGGAGAAATTCCGCACGGGGGGAAACCGAACGAAATTTCAGAAATCGAGATTATTCTCAGAGGGTCAGTTCGAATCAGAATGCACCGGATAAAGAAAATCACATGAACATACGTGTTGCGAGACCGGAACAGCGGGTGCCCTCGAACGTGGTTTCACGCAGAGTGTCCTCCGTCCGACTGAGGAGCTCAGCCGACAGACCATGAACTGAATATCAGGGACTTCTGTCCAACGTTTCGAAATCGTATTTTCTCCCACGGCACGCGGGTGAACTGGCCGACGGACGAGCGAGCGGGCAGGCGGGCGGGCTGAGAGAAAGTTCGCAGTGAATGCGCCGTCCGACGAACTCCAACATTGTCGAAACCAACAGTTGTCGATTTCACATGGAGAGGACCGGCGGCCCACATCTAAACGGCACATTGTTCTCAAGACAATACGTGATCCTTTAGAAGTTGGATATTTCGTCCGAATCCGACGAAGTTACAACACTTGACGAACTGAGAATCTCCACGACTGACTGACTGACTGAGTGACGGACTGTCGATCGGATGAACGTCCCGTGCGGCTAGCGAACATAGAGACGAAAAAAAGAAGGATATCGGCCCAGCACTCCACTGCGGATTGGACGGCATTCTCCGAGCCACTCCACAAGAATCTGTTTGAGTTCGGCCGGCAGTTCCTGCAGGTGTAGAAAGTTCCGCGCGTAGGCAGCCAGGCGAGCTAGACGCCCCTCTTCTCTGTCGTGTTTAGGAGCGCCTCTCATAGGAATCGTCCACGAAATAAAATTACTCGCCCCAGTTGTTCTCCTCTTCCTCTCTATTACAAGGCGTATAGCCCGTCGGGCGCCGGCGCCGTCGTGTTGCCTCGTCAACGCTCAGTATTTCGGAATCATATGGGAACTTCCTCTGACGACCCCGGGGTTATCAATGAATCATTCTGGTCGTTTCGAATCGATTCCAGGTATGGAGATTCCTCGACCCCGGATACCTCCTGGCACGCAAAAGTACGATTATTTCTCGGAGATGCGGGCGTCGTTCCCGGAGAGTACGGTTTCAGGAAAATCAAGACTTAACGACGATTGAGGAGGCGCGATGCACGTTCAGGACTCATGATGCAGAAAGAGTATTCCGGAAGAGAATTCATCCGCTCCCGAAAGGCGTGAGTGAGAGTGACCTCCCGGCTCAGATCATGACAGTGAAAAATTAACGCAATCCGAGCGCCACACCCGCTCTTACCAACCCGAGGAAGACCGCAGGAGATTTCGACAGATTTCAGCTTTCGGGGTTCATAGAGTCGCTCGCGAGACATTACAGCTTTTGCGATACCTCTTGATCCGATCTCGAACGTAGTCGAGCAGCGGAATGAATCGGAAAGTAATTGAATGTTTATGATCATCTGATCCGATGGACCTTCTCGAGTCCTGATGTGCGAGGGGAAACTCTTGAAAATACCAGTCGATCGGAGGGAAGCGAGCATTTTCAGAAGAAATTACACACAGGGGATTCGCGTAGGCATCTCGGCCTCGTAAGGAATTGAATCCGATCGACGAAAATCATCGTCGGCCGCCGAGCGGTGTTTCATGCCGAGCCCGTAAACTCGCGACTCCGACGATTTCGGGACGATTGGGAAAAAGTTTCGACTCACCTCGACTGCTCCACCGTGACTACTCCGCTGCGGATCCCCATGTGGACTCGTCGGGCTGTAGAACGTTACTGAGCGACATTGACTCGGTCCCGTTGAGCTCGGTCACCCAGTGCAGGGTGGAGTTCACGCGACCCCTAAGCTACCTTCTCGTTCGCCTCCCCTTCATTGCCTCCGCTCGCTGAACTCTGCGCACCCATACCTCGAGGCTAATGTGCAATGTGCACTCCATGCAGCCGCATAAAACAGGAAATTGCCACGGAGCATGGTGATTCCCCACTAGGGATTTCGAAGCATCGCGGAGCTCCGCTCGGACTTGAGAATTTTCCGAAGGAATGCTCCACAAATGTCATCCAGATCGCTGGGACCCATTCTCCGAAGCTTGGAGATCCACGGCGTTCCCTCTCGGGATCACGAATAATTCTCACGAGAGTTGAGTGTCCTGACCGTTTTAGTGGAATTGAGACCATGGAATCGATATTGAGCTTTCTATTAAAAGTTTTGTCTCGGGAAAGTGCAGAGAATCGCGTTCCGGAAGGCTGAACGATCACCTCCTACTTACGGCTACTATAATCGTTCATTTCGAGCTGTGGAGTCGGAGCGGCTGTGAAAGTTCGATTTTAAACTCGCCACGCAGCTGGCTTTCTCGTTCATATCAGTCCGAATCGCTTTACGCCAATAGCGGTCTTAATCGCGTCCTTGGATCCCTGAAACCAGAGTCTTCAGTTCGGTATTCTTTGACCTTGGGTCGCTTCCGGCTTTATGATTTATGATCACAAAACGATCACCAAAACCAATCATGGGAGCTCGCAGAATTCCAGAGACGGAACACTCATTTAGCTACACTTGAACCGTTCCGGAAAAAATATTCCTCTATCTCCATGAGCCTCGAATACTTCTGCCTCAAGACGCATCGGAGTATTTTCGTGGAGCTCCGTGATCTCCGGAGAGGAGCGCGTCCGTCGGCGGTCGACAAAGCTCAGGCCGTGGGCGCGACCCCTCTAGAGTAGACTTCAGATGCTCAGGAGTCAGATCAAGCTTCACGTCAAGATAATAAAGGCATAACATCGCTCTCTCACCGAAGAACTCACAGTCAGGGCGTTGGAATCATGTCAGGATGTCTGCACCCTCAAGCCCGTATCGAGCCGTCGCGTGCTTCCTGGTACTGCCGCCGTGAGGATTACGCGTGAACGCGAACGTCGGGAGATTTTTCCGAAAATTACCGCGCAGGGCGAACCGTCCCCTCCGCATCCCCCCTCGCTTCGGATGTGTGCCCGGAGGCTCATCTCTACGATGCCAGTCTGAAGAAAGGGAACTCGATGATGATTACTGGAGCGATTGTCGGGCATATTCCCAAGTCCGATCATCAGGAGCAAAAACGCAAGGTCCTGGGAGGCGACCAGCCGATGACTCTATGGTTGGATTCGACAGCATCCAATACACGCCAATACATGTCTCGAATCAGCTCCGCTTAGACTGAAATCAGCCTGTGGTTGTGGATGCGATTATCCGAGATATACGTCGCCAAATAAATGGCAGGGACTCTCTAGCTGGACAAATAGTCCGATCGAAAAAGACCGAGGTTCATTCTTCCGGAGACTTTCTCGGTCGAAACGAATCAATCATACGGCTTCGGTTTCCGGCGGGAAGTTGTCGATCGCGCGCCTCCGTTGAGCTCCCCGCTGCGATGATTAGACGATCGTTTCGCCTAAGCAATGACGAGGAACGAATCCATGGTCGTTGGTCCTCCTGAGCTTATGCTCTCTCTGGATGCTTCCAACTTGGTTAGCCTGAGATTTGCAGTGAACTCTTTGTAAAATTCTCATATGCCGACTCCAAGTGCACTGTGATGTCTCAAAACGCATGACATCACTAGCCCAAGAAGCGCAAGTCAATCATGCTGCCGACGATTCTCCTTCTTCGGGACTCTGGATCTCCAAGTCCAATGCAATCCGGGGTAATTGACTTTCCGATCGACCTCTGACGACGTTCTTCACCGATTTCCGGAGAGAAGGAGAGCCAAACAAGAGCATGCGAGCTTGCGGATCACTGAGAGCGACACAAGAACGTCTTGATCGCCGAATATGGCTATCTCTAGTGAGGGAAATCGAGCCCAGCTCAGATATGTCCTCCGAGACAGTTCTCCCGATGCACCAACAGAACAGATCTCGATCTCCCACCTCGAGAATTCCCTCCCGCCTTTTGACCCGACTATGACGACTGTAGCACTTTACGGAAGCTCATCGGTTGCATCCACGATATCTAAGGGTTTGGCAAGTTTGAGCGTTTCGGAAATGGATTCAGTGGCAGATCCAGGAGGTTCGCGACAAGGGGGAGGGGGGCCTCGGATGATGCTCTCCGAGGGAGACACTAACTGAGTCCTCCTCCAATTGGGGGAAGGAGGAATTCGGTGGCTGTGAGGGGCAATTATCGTCCGAAGGCCCCTCTCCACGGTTCCGCATTTGGATAAATTACGGCTGCCTGCAGCTCGGGCCAACTATACCCGAAAGCGTCGCTCTGAACATTCTTACCTAAGAATGATCCCACAGGATACCCGCAGCGATGCGGAGGCTCGAGTGCGCTGTCGCGGGTGCTGGACCTCAGGTTCTCCTAGGCCGGGAGCGGCTCGGTCGATCCGTTTTCGCAAAGTGATATCCGTCTTTGCGAAAAGTGTGCCGTCCTACGCTTCTCCGAACTCTTGATGATTGGCTGATGTATAATCGAAATTTCCAGATTGGTGGAGGGCCGAGGGATTCGGATGCGATTGAAGGGCCGAAACGGGGACGAAGTACCCAAAGAAGCAGTGAGACAACTTCTTGAACTGAAATGGAACCATTTTGAGATGAGATTGATTGGTCGGGGTAGGGAATTCCTAGGGTAAGATGTAGGCCATAAGCTAGCTGAACGAGTTAGGTTGAGATGAAGAAAACTGAGCGAGATTCAGTCCTACGTCTTACGAGTTCCTCCAGAACGAGCCGAGTTTGACGAGGATGGCGAAGCCCACGCCTGAGGAATCTCGTCGGTGACGACTGTCCTCTTAACAGCAGTGAAAAGGAATGAGGCTCCGATGGGGTGAAGCCTCGAGTTCCCTCGCGCGTACCCACAACATCGGCCACATGTACGTCAAGCGAATTTCACGAGACTTCGGTAGTTGCATCCGCGAGGCTCCTCATTGAAGGATCGGGAACGGTTTCTGCGAACCCTTCACATTCTTCCCATCAAGGCTGTCGGTACCCATATCTGGGCTCGCACGTGGGTGGTTCGCAGTTTCAATCATCGATCCCAGATTACACTGTGCGATCGATTGATATTCTGAATGGATTTCACGATGATCACTATCATCAGCGTTAGGAGTCTTTCCACGAAATGTCCTCGCTGATTGGTCTTCAGAATCGTTGATAAACGGAGTTCGGAAACACAGGACCCGCATCGCTTGCATCGTGTGAACGAGAACGGTTTTTCTCCGCGAGCTCGAATTGCCGCGCTGATTGACGAGTACCGACGATGAGTTCCCCCGGAGGGCCCCCGGAGGAGCCCCCGAAGAGGTGAGCCGCTCGCCATCCAATGATCTCACGATCTCTCAAAAAAGTTCCTCTCTCAATGCTGCGAGTTATGTTCCAATCTCATCGTAGTCATCCTACTAAACCGCTCACGAAATTCCGCAGGAAGGGACTTGTCGAGCTTCCCGATGACGTGCTCTTGCTCCTCGCGTCCCATTTGGACGCCGACTCATACGCCAGGTTGCCTGAGAGCAATAAGCGGTTCCGTAGCCTCGCAAGATATATAGCTCAAAAGATGATTGTGAGAAATGTTACGATGTCCGTCCTGGACTTTCTCTTCGTGAACGGATCTTACGTGCGGGAGCTGGACCTTTCGAGAAGCAATTCGAAGCATGCCTTCATCATGGCTGTTCTCCGGAAATCTCCGAATGTTCAGAAGCTGAATTTGGCAAGGTGTGAATTCCCCGAAACGATGCGAGATTGGGACGTATTCGGCGATATGGAGAAACTGGATACTCTGCTAATAAGCCCTTGGCATTCATCTTACGACAATTTCGTCGAGACTTTCTCCTATGCTCTGATCCAAACTCTCTACATCGAGGTCGAAGATAACAAGAGGTCATGGAATTTCGTTGTGGCCCTGCTTAACGCGTGCGATTCCCTGAAGTGGGTCCATATAAACCTATACAAATACCCGCGGCAGAATACAACGGCCCCCAAGAATAAGCATCTTACCCCCAAGCGCTGGAGCACGCTGCAGACTGTCATCATAAGTCGTCAATGTGCTTATCGCGGATGCAATCCCAAGGTGCCAGGACTCCTGCGAATGATCTTCGCTCACAACAGCACTCCCGGGATTATCGAGTGGGCCGACACCGACAGGAACTGTTATATTTATGACAAGGGTCACTTCAATAAGGGGACCCCGGACGATTCATTCAGCGAAGACGCTCCGACTCTTTTGAAGCAATACCATCACGTCGAAGTGAGTCTGCATAACGAACACGCCGCTCTGCTGGAATGGCCATGGGGTTTGCCCAAATCGCTCCGAATTTCCAGGATCGACGGTTGGCTTTCCGACCTCCCACTACCCTCATCGCTGAGAGAATTGGATTTGACGAGGTGTCATGGTACTTTTTCGAACAGAATGCGCGCCAAATTGATAGCTTCGGCCCCACTGCTCGAAGTTCTCGAATGCTCCCTCTGTTTCTTTCGCAAGGCCGCACCGAGGAAGCCGAATGAGCCAGTCACCGCGGCATTACTGCGAGAAGAAGATTTCAGAGGATCAATGTTGAAACTCAGACTGAAGAAGTTGCACATCAGAGCTTTTTGCCATTTAGCTTTCTGCTCGGAATCGAGGTGCGGTAACCACTGCTCCCAGTTGAGGAACTGCCATACCTGTGCCTCTCTGACACCGTTGAGAGCAGAATCCTTCGCACTAGACATAAACGAACTGAAAACCATCGAGGTACTGACGATCGCGAATATTGTTGTGGATGAGTCCGGCTACGATAAATTATTTCACTCGAGAGCTCGTAGCGTGCGATTTCTATCGAAGGGATACCTTAATTATATCGGTTTTAGAAACTTCATCCGACGCTGTGAGAATCTCCAAAATCTGCACATCGAAGGAGTACAATCGGACCTGCAGTCGGGAGAGCTGTGGGAGATCCTCACTGAGAAGGACAAGCTCCGACAGCTGTGTCTTAGAGCACCATTGAATCGAGATCGCTCCGTCGCTGTGACTCCAGCCTTGCTGCGAGTAATTTTGGCCATGCTCCGACGACTCGAGTGCTTCCATTACCATTGTTCAGATTTCAAGCTCAAGCACGCCTTGTTGTCGTTCTTGGAAGGGATGAGGGAGTACGAGATTTTGAAGAGGAAAACACACTGGGCTCCGACCCACACCCGACTGGAACCCGAGAAAGCGAAGTCGTTAGAGGTCATCCTCGGACGAGGACTGTGCATATCAGAGAGTTGTGTTGGCATGAAGCCAGCTATCGGCTGGAACTTGTGAAAAAAAGGCCAAAAGATATCCAGAACAGAGATATCCAGAACATTGACCGCTTCATAACCCAAACAGGACTGAGTAAACCCTAGAGGGTCTATTCTGACCTCGAAATCGTAATGTATTGAATCCGCCTTGCAGCCGATCGGTCCGAATTCGGGATCTCGCTCGGCATAGGAGCATGGCTTGATAACGTAATCTCTATCGAAGCGAATAAACCAAAAATACATGACAATGGAAATTCGCCAATCATTGAGATCTTCCGAGGAGTTTTTCAGTCTCAATGAGGCAACGTTTGTCCGCTGACGCGTCTGGCGTCTTTTCGGAAACGAGTCGCTCCGCATCTTCCGTGATGGCTTGATCATTATTGTGTCTGAGCTCCTAGGAAAAACATTTCCCAATCTGTTAATATGCCCCTCGTGACCGGACTACAGGTCTGTCTTTCGGTTTAAGACGGCCCGGACGGCATCGACCTGAGTTTTAAGAAGGTCTTCGGAAAACTTCGTACGCTCGACAGTTGCATTCCGCTGGAATTCCTCTGACCCGGTCATGGAACGAGGGATTTGATTCCCAGCATCGGGCTAGACGGCTTATTCCTCCGCCAGGATTTTTTGAGAATTTTGTCTACTCGATGTCTCCGCATGCGGGCAGGGGACGGAATGGCCGAGTGACTTCAGCGATCTGTACTCCTCATGCGAATAAGCCCATCCACTCAGACTTACTTCCGTGCTCGGGGTCACTGGCTCGAAGCCAGAGAGCGACGAGCCTGAGAACGACGAGACGACTCCCAGGACGGCTCCGATGATCCCGTTTGTCTTTTCCGGAAACCAGAATTCATTCCGTAGATGAAGGACGAGCCCCATTCAGTTCTGGCCACGCACAGCAAGGCTCTGTGGGGCGGCTCAGAGTCAGTAGAGGCCGTACATTCTATTCCCGATCGAGATGCCCATGTTGTTTATATTATGCGAGCTTTCGGGGCACCGAGTCATGAGCACGGTTCATTAGATCGACGGTGAGTCGATGCTCCCTGACAGGCTATAGTCAGGGGATTGCAGGATCTCTGCACTCGAATCCCCCTTCCACGACTCGTGGGCCTCGCGTCGAATGAATCCTCTTCGCATTGAGAGAATGATATCTAATTAACCTAGACCCAGACGAAGGGATCAGGCCCCTCCTTCTTTCCCCAACCCAGAGGCTGTTCCACGCAATCCTCCGAAGGAAAACGCGCGACTTTCCTCTTCCAGTGTCGTCTGCTCTGTTTGGTTCTCGCGCCCACGGCAAAATCCTACAGATGTCTACAGCGATCAGGTGATAGGGTCCTCTCGCGCGGTTGGTCCTCCCTGTCGCCGACTCCCAAGATAAGAAGATTTACGACGTGCAGAGGCGAATGGTCAGTCTGACGGGGAGCGATTGGAGCGAATCGATTCGGTGGTCCTCCCAGTGTTTCGTCGAGCAGGATAGGATAGGCTAAGGGATGAGTTCTGAAGACGTACGTCACCACCTTTAACAGCTGATGACAAATCTAGACGTCAGAGAGCTCCTAGCGTTAATCCCCTCACTTTTGTTTCCGTAGAGAGTGAATTGATACCTAGGGTCAATCGACCACGTTCTCGAGAACGAACAGCCACGAGTTTTCCACCAAATCTTAGTCTATCGGGGACGATCCTGATTCCAGGAGTCGCTTTTCACCGGCGCCAGGATGGGCCTGAAATTCGCAGCGAACATCTCTCTGATGTTCAAAGAGCTGGCGAACATGACCGATCGATACGGTGAAGCCGCGTGGCGAGGTTTCGCAGCAGTTGAGTGTCAATTCCCGTATGACGTGCCTATTGAGGACATGGTGAGAGCGAAACACGACGCGGGGCTGGAACACGTTCTGATCAACTCATTCCAAGGTATTTCTTAATGGTATGATATAGACGCTGGTATTTCCGCCTCTCTCGATGGAATGAGGACACCGAGATTCGTCAGGACGAAATCAATTTCTTGGGAACTGCTAGGGGAGAACTATGGAGACCTGGGCCTGGCTTGCCAGCCTTCCAAGCACGCTGAGTTCAGAAAATCTCTGGAGATTAGCATCAGATATGCAAAAGCCTTGAATTGCAAGAAGGTACGTGACGCTTGCGGCTCGCCATCATCAACCGTTCAACGAATATTGTCGGGGTTTATCTGGGACGTCACCCTACCACCGAATTATCGGAACCTTTCACGGTGCTCCCTTTTCTAGGTCCACATAATGGCTGGTTGTCCTCAAGCTGGATACACGTCTGCGGAAACCGAAGCGGCTTACATTAAAAATCTATGCTATGCCGCCTCACAATTCGAGAAAGAAGGACTGATGGGATTAATCGAACCGCTTTGCAAACAGGTCGGCCCTGAATAAGTTCCCTAGAGTTACCTTCAGTGAGTCTAATCTGCGTCTTCAGGACCCAAAGCTTATTTGCATAGGTACCCGTAAACCTCATCATCTTTCTTCGCAGACCCGGGAAGATTATTTCCTACAAAGTTATGACAAAGCGGTCGAGTATGTGAGACGCATCAACTCTCGCAATATTCGCATCATGTTGGACGTTTTCCATCTCCAAATGCTCCACGGGAATCTCTCAGCTAACATTTCTTCTCTGGCCCGTTACGTCGGTGAGATATATGAGATTTTGGAGCTCGCTCTCAATCGGGTCTGATGCGACCTCAAAAGCAAGCATGACGAGAATCTCAACGACTCGTCGCGCTTGAAAAAGCGTGGGGAATGAATTATTTTGACGGTCGTTTCCATTCGAAGGTCATGTGCAGATCTCCCAAGCTCCGAAGAGAAGCGAACCTGGTTCTCCCGGCGAAATTGACTATCTGTATGTGTTGGACATTCTCGATGAGCTTGGGTACCGGGACTACATCGGGCTTGAATATGTGCCGAGTGGACGAACAGAAGACTCGCTGAAATTCTTGAAGGACTGGGGATACATGCCCGACGTCAAGATAGACTGATGGACCTCTACGCCAGAGACCGGCATCGGCGATATTCTAGGTCGGGGGACGCTCGCTTCAAATACTGAATGCATTCTGCACATCTGCATTTCGCGAGTGAGGTTGATAAACAGAATAAAGTCTGGAGGCTCCCAATCTCTCCCCTCATATCGGAACGAGTATCATCCAGATACAGCTGATTGATTGCGCATCGGGTGGGAATACGGCAAGCATCCGCCAAGATTTTAGGGACCATGACCGAGGATGTGTCGATGACCTCATGACTGTTACAGCGAACTTCCCCGCAGCGAAACAAGGTAACTTGTTCGTCGGCGATTTCCGAGCCGGTCGCGTTGCGATCCCGCAGCTCTTCGCGGCTACGGCGAGAAACAGCAATACGCGGGTGGGATGCCTCGGCAAGGGCCGATCTGGGACTCTTCATAAGACCCGCTTCCAGATTTTCCAAGGAAGCGCTCAACAATGCACGACCGGGGGAGCGGTGAATGTCAAGAATCAAGGAACCCCTACATCCACTCGTTTCCTAGCAGAGATCATCATCATCAGCGTCAGGAAAACATTTGTCTGCTGCCGCGTCTGGAGCGCAGGCATTTTTGATTTTATTCATGAGTTACCCCCTACCCCTCTATGCGGAATCTGTGGCTCCTCTGGAACGCGGTCGAGCTATAGCGTTTCTGCCTCCTCCAGGGAGGCGTTTCTGGAAAGTCTCATGTGTGGGTGAGAAGAGAGCACAAAATGAAGATGGCGTCATCGCATCTATAATCCATAGAAGCTTCACTGAAAATTTCGGGGAAAACTTCATTAACCCCATTCGACCCCGAATCCGGAGTCTCCCCGACAAGACAGAGGTCCCTTCATGAAAACGACGCTCTGAGCATTCGATTGCGCCCACAGAGTCTTCAGGGAATTTCTGGAGAGAAAAGGAAAAGGGAGCGTCGTTCCAAGCTGAGCTTCTAGCAGACTCTGTCGTAGCTTTTGTTGTAATGGTGTTGTATTTACACCAGTTTGAGGAGCAATCCGTACTGTTGAATTGAATCTGTGGTGATCGGACTTTGCGAGCCGGATTTGAACGTCGAGACCCCCTTCGGGACTTTCCAGTGGAGTCGGACAGATCGTTTGAAGGTGAGCTTTCTCGAGAGGGCACTCCGTGCGTGAGCTGCGCTCTTGGCATCTTCGAGCGGAGTCTAATTCCGTCGTAGGCGACATCTCAACGAAAAGCCGGTGAAAATCACGATAATACGCTCGCTAATTCTTGGAGAATATCATCGAGGAGCTCTCGGACCGAAAGACTATTGCGCATTTCTCCGAACGGACTAATTTCACCGATAGCTCGACTGCGTCACATACCGGTCAATACCACCGGAGCGCTCCCGGGAGCTTGAGAGCGGCGTCGAAAATCTGGCTTCAGAGAAACATTGCATGCCGGGATCTCAGGGGCGAATTTCGTGCAGGAAACTTCCGACCGGGCTGTGAGCGTCGCGTCGCCCTCCACCCGGCGTCTATAATCTCAAGCTTCGATTATTTCACAGGCTAAAAAATGGCGGCCCCAACACCTTACCTCGGCTCTAAGATCTGTCTCATCTCGAAGGCCGAAATTCGATATGAGGGCATCTTGTATACGATCGACTCCAAGGAAAGCACCGTCGCGCTTGCGAAAGGTTCGTCAAATATCGTTGTCATTCGATGCTTTTTCGTTGAAGAGCGACTTTCGTATGCGACGTGCGAAAGTCCAGAAGCGACACCCCAACATTTGCCACACTCCGCACGCTCGCTGGAGAAAAAGTGGGGAATTTCGAATATCCACCGTCGTGTCTCGATTACCGGAGATTGCTGACTGAGAGCGTTGCTCGAGAATAATCGTGCAGTGTGTCTAACGGACCGATCTCGTTGCAGTGCGATCGTTCGGAACTGAGGACCGGAAAACCGATACCCCGTTCCCGCCTCGGGATGAAATTTTCGAGTACATAATTTTCAAAGCTGCGGACATCAAGGATCTTCGTGTTTGTCAACCCCCGATCCCAACGCTGGCTCAGGACCCGGCCATCGTGAGCCACTCGATAGGCCCACCGCCCCCTCCGGCGGGGGGTGCTCCCTCGTTCGGGGATTTCTCAGGAACACCATACGGACAGCAACCGCCTATGTTCATGCCACCTCATCAATCTCAATCTCCGTTCGGGAGCGCTCTTGGTCTTTCTCCAGGTTCGCTGATGGCCACTCCGGGAGCTCCGATTCCCTCGGCCGACCCGAATCTGGGGGGTTTCCCTCCCAAGGCCGCGCCTTGCGCTCCTATCGTCGAAGCGTCGAGGACAAGTACCCCCGAAGCGCCCAAACACCAGGAGCATCGACGTGAGGGTGAAGGAGAAGAGGATCACCGTCGTCCCGGGCACTCGAACAGTAACTCCTATAGAGGAAACGCTGAGGGCTACAACAAACATCCTCCCAGGGAGGGAGGTCAGAGAGGCGAGAACTACGGTAGGGACAACTATCAGCAGCGGCGAGGCGGTCCTCATGGATCTTCACAAGAGTTTGGACACGGTGGCGGCGGAGGAGGCGGCGGTTACGGTCAGATGCGCGGTCGTGGTGGAGGCATGGGTCGCGGAAGAGGAGGAATGGGAGGACTTCGACCCAGAGGGCAGCTGCAGGCCAACAAAGAGCCGCTCAAGTTCGACGAGGAGTTTGATTTTGAGCAGGCGAACCTTGAGTTCCAAGAACTCGAATCAAAAATGGCGAAAACGAAAATCAGCGACGGTGCCGGTACTTGCGACGATGAATCCTATACTTGGAGCGAGGAGGAAAATCAGGAAGAGGCGAAATCCGAAGGCAAGCCCGCTCCGACGGACGGCACCGAACCGGCGGAATATTACAACAAGAGCAAGAGCTTCTTCGATCAGATCAGTTGCGAGGCACTCGAGAGACAGAACGGTGCCAATACCGGCCGCGTCGATTGGCGCCATGAGAGAA
The DNA here is from genome assembly GCF_000255335.2 of Galendromus occidentalis. Taxonomy (NCBI): domain Eukaryota; kingdom Metazoa; phylum Arthropoda; class Arachnida; order Mesostigmata; family Phytoseiidae; genus Galendromus; species Galendromus occidentalis. Next base: position 302,040 of record NW_003803548.1, read on the forward strand.
GCATCAACAAGGAGACGTTCGGAGTGTCGGCTCCTCCAAGCTGGGGTTACCGACGTGGTGGATGGAATGGTGGCTACAACAACTACAGAGGACGCGGAGGCTACGGTTACAACAGATCCCGTGGATACGGCGGAAATCGCAACTACGACAACCGTGGACACGGAGGCGGCAACCAGGGTGGATACGGCGGATACGGAAGCAACCGCGCCTACGACAGCAGGAATAGGAACAATGTAGGTTGCATGAGCTTCATTCCCTACAGCATTCGTACAGCTTCGATATGTCGACCGATATCCGCGAAGTCGAGGATTACCCCCTTGACCTTCCCGTTCCGACATTCATCTCTTTATCTATAATAATTCTTGGATTTGCTTATCTCAGGGCCCTCCCCGGGGTGGTCATCGTGGGAGACCAGCACCCCCTCAACAGGCGTAATCTTGAGCCGTGTGACACCGACCGACGACACAATCTACAGGAAAGAAGAGAGAATGGAATGAATTTCGTTTGCTTAAAACATCATCAAGTCTTCACAGGAGCAAGTAACAATAGGTTATGGGTAATCGCCGGAGCACATATCCGCGGTGTGTTCAGATAAGCGAAGCACGCCCTCCACGAGCTGAAGCTGCACAGAGAGCTGCCGGACCAACGATTTGTGAAGAAGAAGAAAGAGAGGAATAAGACTCTGCTTCCCTCAGTGTATTTATCATAGCTGATGACTCAAGATCGAAGGAGCAGCTCAAGTTAACAAGAACTTGTGATTTGAACCGAGCCGATGTACATAATCGACGAGAGGAGGAGGGAAACGAGAGAAGAGAGACTTGGAGGATCCCTTGTGTCGAGACGGGACACCGGTCGGAACACACGGCGGCCCTCGACACCCGGAGCTCGCCCCAATCGTTCGCAAACACGGCCCGAGGATTACCGCCGAGAGATTACCGTAGATTCAAAGAGAGGGATTCCGTACTTTCCTGGTGATACTTGACATCAAACACGATGCCGGAGCGTAATTTTTCGTGAGTGAGGAGACAAGCCCGTAGACAAACAAATGAACTCATACAACGTGACCGATGAGCTGACGACGTTCGTGGATGATCGCCCCGATGGGTGGAAGTACTTCGACGCGGAGTTCGAATCAATCAATACCCGCTGTCACTTTCTCAGCTCGGACCGGGAATCCGACGTGCTTCGTATTTCGATTGTAAATCTCTTATTCCTCGATTCGGATTAATTGACTGACTGAGTGTCAGACGATCATGCAGCGATCGTCAGTGCACAAGGAAGACGCCGCATGTTGCCAACTAAATACACGTGGAGCCTACAATCAATGAAGAAGAAGTAGGCGCCTCAATCTCGGGAAGGAGCGAGGAGAACTCACGAGACTCTCCCGCTAGAATTCCGTTTCTCGGATCGATAGTTGTGACTCGGGATGAAAAATCCGGAAGGAATAGAGGTATGGTTGAGAACCCTCCGGATCGTAAACATCCACGGCCGACCTTCGATTGAAGTCATCGCGTCGGCTGTTCCATTGAAATGAGATTCCCCCGACATACAGTTGAGAGTCGTAGCTCCTCCAATCACTCCTGTTACGGAACGGATATTCAGATACGGATGGGGAGGCTCTTGGTCGTCAGTTGAGCTCCCTCGATACAACACAATTGAGGACGGTTATTCTGTCCCGCTCGTCGGGGATCAAGAGAGCGGGCTTCGGACCCGCCTCCAAACAAAATAGTACTAACGACGTGTTCCTATTGAACAACAACCTTTCCGGTCAGCAATTGCAAGAATCAATCGAGCTGAACGAGTTGCCTGAAAATCGCAGTAAGAGCACGAGTTCTCCTGACACGAAAATGGGAACTTATTCGAATAGCCTCATGCTTGGTGGATATTTTCACGGTCTCCGCGGAGCAGAATAAATTATGCGAGAGATTGGAAGAACGACTGGAAGATATTTCTCGAAAGTCACGCGGGAGACCAGCTAGAGGAATATTGACAGCTAGAAAATTATTTGGAAGGTGAAATTGATGGATGAGCAGCGACAACCAGAGGAACGCAGAGTACTGCCGTCAGAACAGCGATCAAGACGAAACACTGTATACAATTATTATTATAATAATTATGATAATGATGATGGTGACTATCATGGTCCTGAAGCGAATGAATAAAGGAAAAGATAGGAAAACCAACTGTGGAGATGATAAAAAATCCAATTCCTCACCTTACTCTCCTTAGCTGTTCAGGTACCAGAAATCATTGCAAGACCCGAGCATAACGACGCTTCTAGACTTGGAATGTTTTTCTCCAGGCTGGTATCCTCAGCTTAACATCGGAATTTTTCTATTCGAAATGATTGTGCGGGATGCCGAGCGATTGATGCATGCCGCGCTCCGGCGATTCCGAATCGCGCCCCTCTACCGAACCAGCGCAGCCCCCGGCCATGCTCTCAATACCGATGCCTTGTTCTCGGAGTAATTTCACGTGAATCGTGAAAGTATTCATATGTACCCTCCCCCGTGCCGAGACCACGAAAGAAATGAGCTCGTCAGAGGCAGAATGCCGAGCGCATGATGCGCGATATATAATGTACAGCACGAAAAAAATGAAATCGTCAGATCGATTCCACGAGAGTAAGATTAGCTCTTCGGGCTCCTATACTAGGCGGGTGGACGACGGATGGAAAACGCGCTCAAGAGAAGTCGCGGCGGGACCGCGCTCCCGCATCGTGAAAGGAGTTCCCGTCCACTAGGAATCTAATCGAATCAATTGCTTCGATCTCAACTCGGCATCCCTGACCGCGACTCTACTCGTGCGCGGAAACCGGTGAGCAATCGAAGATAGACAGCTTGACGGGGACCTTCGGAAAGTCAAACAGAAAACCCCTTGCAGAATTCCGTGAGCTGCTTCGATGGGGACCGTTTAGGTGATTTTTTGGAGCCTCGATAGAGACTCGAGCAAGCGAGCGTCGAATTCATTTCGTACGCTCGGCAGACGGTTCCTTGATATATTTTCTGAAACTAGGTAATTCTAGGCATAGTTCCCCAGTTTTGGCGACGTACATATAGAAGGGTGTCAAGTGGGCGCCAAGGGACTTCACCACGGTCTTCGGAATTCTTTCCTGTATGAGAAGACGGCTGTGGTTCTTTTTGTGGTACGGTCATCACTCAAGTGTTCATGGAACCCAGCTGGCGACGAACGTCGTGATAGGGACACTGTGTTCACTTTACCGGACCGAAGATGATGATCGTATAGCATTGGGTCCGTCTTGCCGATTTTCCATCTGACAACTACTCGGATGCTATTCAGCTGACGGCTAGGATAAAGGTGCGTCTTCATAGTCGGAAGTTGGAAGGCAGACATTGAATCTAGCTCGAAAATATTTTTTTAATCATACGGATTCGCGCCGTGACGATGAACGGTTTTCCGTCGGTTGGATAGGTGAATATTACGTTTTTGAGATGGCAGGCCTTTATTGGCTCAGATCAAAAGATACCCCGATTGAGTTGAGACCGATCTGGACCCTGTCCGATTCCGCCAAACCTCTAGCTCGGATGTTCATCCAGATATCAAACAGGGGGCGCGGACCCCTCATGTTTGCGTGGGTGTGATCAGGCGTTCGTGTTGGAATCGGAGTCTGATTCTGGTCACTGAGCTTCGAGCTTTCAGCCGAACAGCTGTACCGTGAATGCCATGCAGAGAATCCGACTGATAGCTCCTCTCTGTTGCTCGGGATCCAAAGACTTAGTCCTTCGAAACTTCAGGAGTTTTCCGCTCAATTCACTGATCCAATGATTTGACGAAGCCCGTGACGCGGCTGTAGCCGTCGTCTGTATGGCATAGACGGCGAGACTCGATTCTTAATCATTCTGAGAGCTGACGGATTGGTGTGAGCTCCTACATTACGCGTATTCCGAGCCATTACCCTTCTTGTTTGCACGACAGGGCTCCATCATGCAATCGGAGCGGACTCCCCTCTTGAAGCCTGAAGCCCTGCCAGGAGCTCCCCCTCCGCCCTACAGTGAAATTCAACAGGATCTCGGAGCTTTGGGCGAATCTTCGTCAACCGACGATTATGTGCGGTGCGAAGTCTGTTCATATTCCATTGAGAAGACGACGAAAAAGAACAAGAAAGTCATCACATGTCCGAGATGCAATGAGAGCACGGTGAGTAATCTCTTCTCCGATGTAGCTCCGAGAAGGTCCGACCGTTGGTCCTCGGAATCATTGGACCCGACCATCCTTGGAGTTCCGATAGGGTCGACTTCCTCGGAGGAAATACGTCCGAATTCGGCGGAATGGAACCGGGAAGTAGAGCGGTCCGGAACAGGGAACCGATTCCGGAGCTGAAACAACTATCGTCCTTCGTTCCAGGCTCTCGGACCTCCCGATGAAGGAAAATCGTACTTGCGGTGCCCCGAGTGCAATTGTCTCCTGATCGTTCGTCAGGGAGTCCTCAAAACCATCTGCCCTCGAGAAAATTGGTGCGCGACTCCGATATTCGGGTCTCTCAGAGCTCAGAGCCAAACGTCATCCAAACTTACCGCAACCGACAGGAAAATTCTCTTCTACTCCTGACGGCTGTAAACACAAGTCCATTCCTTGCAGTAAGACGACCATAAGCGTCAAAACGGGGAAAACGGTGAAGACCAACCGACCCTCAACGTCGGCGTCTTCTTTGGGAAATGTCCAGCGGGATCCGCAGTACAGAATCGTTTGCGGTCACTGTCATAATACATTCATCCAGGTGATTTTGCGCATCGGAATCTCTAATCTACCAGTCGATCGTTGATTCACTTCGGAGCAGGCGAGATCCCAAACTAACTTTCCGCGTACTCAGCTTGAGATCTCTCTTCCCTTGCAGGAGATTCTTCCCACGAACAATCGGATCGTTTGCGCCTTGTGCAATAGAGAGTCCAATATCGGGGAGCGGGGCGCTCGTGGCACTGCAGTGATGTATATCGGAATCGGATTAGCCTGCATCATTGTATGTGTCGGGCTCATGGCCACCACGATGGGTTTGCGGCACAATGCGGGCTACTGGTACATTTATCTGGGTGAGCAGGAAACTCCTCGATTTCATTATGTCGGATCGACTTGGAGCCTAAAGCTGCCTTCATTTGTCGTCGCATCGTCCTAAATTCATTTCTCATCAGTGTTGACCGCTGTCTTTCTTCGTTGCAGTTCTCCTGGCGGTTTCGATCCTCTTGATTCTGCGGGGTCTTTTATGTTTATGTATGCGACACAGCACGCTCGAAATTGCGAATCCTGTCGCTTGAGTCAGAGCAGATGATTCGACCTCTCGGTTGAGCAATATGATGGGGGAACAGCTTTGTATTTATAATAATAAACGTTTCCAGATGATCATGATACATGAGATCCCATTTAGATTCGCTAGGAGTTAAGCAGAGCTGGAGTCCGATTTCCGTTCTCAAAATCCCCATGAGCTGCCCAACCGATGAAATACTATCGAGAGCTGCTCACCTTGTCATTCGGGAATTCAAGAGAGGAAAAATATCAAGACTTGATGATTCCATTTTATTCTCGCAAGAATGCACCCTCTCGCGAGGGCGAGTACCTGTTAATTCATATAGAACGCCTCCCACAAAGCGGGATTGTGCAACATTTTTACCAGTCATGGAAAACCGACGATCGCGCGAAACCATTCGGCTCTTTATCAACGACGCAACAATTCACAGCCGAACGGGAGCGGGCATGGATCCGTCATCGAATTCAACTGATCCGATGCGATCATTTTCTTAAACTAAATATTCTTCTTTGGCGAGCAGGGGACATCGCGCACACGAGATCATCCGGAGCCGTATATGAGAGCTCTCACATGTATGTATGTCTCCACGTGATGCGAATACGCTTACGCATCATTGTTCACCCCGAAATTCGACTATTGAATCAAGAGCGGCAGTTTCGTCAGCCTGACGGCGACCTGCTTCAGACGGAATTCGTCATACAATTTTTTCTCATTATCGGGGACTGGTCGAAATTTTTGAACTTTCGGATCCTGGTGTGGTACGGATCTTCTAGGTCTGCCGGGTGCTTTCCGCTCTCGAATCGCTCTGGTTCTGTGAGTTGTTGTGCGTGAGATACTTCGGAATCCGGAATCGCTTCTAGCTATGTAGTTTTGTACTGAGTAATGCGATTCCTCCGGGAGAAGATCCTCGTCCGATATCTGGGAGGTATTATTCGATTATTCTATGAAGATTATTTGCAGCAGGAACTCCTCTCGGAAAACTGTTCTAAATTCTTCCGAGTCAAAAACTTGTGCGAGTTGAAGTTCCAAGGACAGAATCCATCCGAATTATCACCAAGATTCACCGACCTCTCTCATGTCGAGTCTCCTGAGCACAACGAGGGGAGCCACACCTCCGTTAAGTTTGCAGTCGGCGGTCACATGGTGAAGCGTTTCCTGAAAAGCGAGCGACGAAACCAATGAATAGGGGTGACGAATGCGTGAATATTGATATTATCAATGAGTCATGCCGGAAGCTGAGCGACAACTCGAGCCGAGAACCCAGAGGCTCACCCGCTGTTCCAGCAATAGCGAAGTAGATGATAAGGAGAACTTGCCATGACCCCTATGCCTCGTTACCTTGGCTTCGGGGTGAATCTGAATTGAACTCACCGGGTATTCGATTGGTTTCCTAGATCCTATGGCGCGCTTTCCCATTCGCGAAGATCCGTTCACTACCGAACTCTTGCGGGCTCCCTGCAATCATGTGATTTAAGGATCTTGGCCGAACATTTCCCTCCCTTCGCACAAGTGCGTACCTCCTCGACTCGGGGAACCCGAAACGAAGTCTAAGATCCTGCTCCGAGAACGCTGTGATAAATCATGTCACCGATCCGGGGCTCTGTTCGAGGCTTTCTGATATTCTCACCGTGTTTTTTGTGCGAAGAATCCGACTCGGACTGATATCACCATCGGAAGCTGACGGCGGGCTCCAGCTCGACAGCGTCGTCCCTCTTTCCGCGAGATTCTAGAAACCAGGCTCCCTACGTGAGACCACGAGAAATTCTCCGTTTCCTTTCGAGAATCTCGACAGGGATTCCCCAGGCAAGCGGTGAACCAACCGCGGAGTTCTATGAAAACCATCAATACCCGATTGCTTACCGCCAGACTAGCTGATTTCTCTAAGGTGACTGAAGGGATGAGTTTTCCATTCAACTTCGGATCCTGGACGGGTTTCCGCCCATGGTTCCGCTTGGAGTCTGGTCTGGAACCTGCCTGTAACGCGGATGCGCCGGTCAAACTAGGAGCACCGCTCCTCCGCACGGATCATTCGTCCATGAATTTCGAGCCCGAAATCCTTCACGAGAGGGGAACTATATGTCGCGTATTCTTCCCTGGAGCTGCGATGATTACCTGTGGAGCCCATTGATTGGAATCATCGATGTTCTCGAGCTCTACCCGGAGAATCTGCTTGCGTAAATCCGCGGGGCCCGTCGGAGCGGCTCGGAGTTCGGAACGCTTGGCCTTGTCCCCGACGAGGGTTGAATGAACTCGGTTTCTCTTCCACGGTGCCATGGCTGCGCTGGAATGTAGGAACGCAGAACCTTGGGCGATGACTTCCGAACTCATGACCTACAATCATCCTTCGGCATCTATTCAATGACTCTGGATAAGTCAATGGCTCTCAATGGCTCTATCTCCGCCGGAGATAGTCCGCTTCCGGGACGAGTTTTTCAGGAAGCCAAAGATTTTCGGCATCGCTCCGGATTCGAACTCTAATTCTCGGTCTGGCTCTTGCTTATCAGCCGATAACATCCTGGTCGTAGTCAGCTTCTTGGATAATTGGAACAAGGCGTGCTGCAGAGCCTTAAAAAAATTCATTCATTCCCTTCCAAACTTCTAGGAATTACCGTACCTCTGGAAATCGGCGTGAGATATCTTTCCGAGTCCGGGACTATTGGACGGCAGCTCCCGCAAAACTCACTTCTGCTTGCGAGAGCACGGCTGACCCACTATTGACCGATAGCTCAGCGAAATTTATAAGCTGCGACTTCCGGAATCGCTGATTCGGGTTCCTTCCACGAACAACCCCCCCTGACTCCGTTTCTGACAGATTCAGAGCTAGTTCCGCGGAATAGGGCCGTCTGGTCTCCGACGCGAAGCCTCGGAGAGAATGGCGCTGAGAGGTTTTGATACTAGTTTTGAAACTTGACGGTACCGTTCGGTTGCTCGAAGTCGCTGGAGGGATCGACTTTGACCGAATTATGGGTAACTCAGGCTCCTGGGCACAAATAGTACGGAAACTCCGGACCGGTGACGAGCGTCATCATCTGGATTCGGACGCTTCGCAGGCATATCGACTCTCCGCCGAATACGGGATACGTAAACAAAGCGCGTCAACTACGTTGTCGTCGGATGAATTCGGAGCTGTGAGCGAATCTGTCACACGATAAAAATCGGAAGAACTACTAGAGTTCTTGCTCCCACTCCTTTTCTGAGTGATATGGCTGCTTCTCCTGAATTGGAATGTTCGTTATGTGTTTAGGATCCTAGTCCGCATCCGAAGAGAAATTCATCGAAAATATGCCCCCTACAGTGAGTTCTATTCGAGTTTGCGCCGGTCCTATAGGCGAACGCAGCTTCCTCCCCGCTGCTTACGGAGCGGCGATTCTGCTCTTTGCTCGAACTCGATAAGAGGCAGTATCCGAGCTCCCAGGCCTTCATTGATCGGTGGAGAATTACCTATTCTGGACTATTCTCCTAACTCTCCATGAACATCCTTGTTTCGTGATGTTATCGTGAGCTATTCTTCCTCTTGCAGAATGCAGACTTGGAGCGTTATCGGCAACCCGAAGAGGGATTGGATCAATGGAGAGTGAAAAAGGCTTTCCTCGAGAAGAATTGGGATGAGTTTCCCATGGAACGTCGCCCGAGACTGATAGCCTTGATGCACTGTTTTCACAACATTCACGTATGGGGATGCTCATATCCTCTCGCGGTGATGCAGGAGGTGCAACGACTCTCTGGAGGTCTGATGACCACAAAACCCAAGGCCTCTAGGAAGCCCGATTTTGTGAAAATTAACTTCGTCGCCGCCACCCCGACTTTAAATAGATTCCAAATCTTAAATGAGGAAGAAAAAAGGGAGGTGGGGCAGGCAAAGCTGTCGGAAAATGAGGGCAAGGATAAGAACGATGTTTCGAAAGCTTCCAAAAGGGAACGGAAGCGAAAGAAGAAGAAGAAGCAGGCTCCTGAACCTACTGATTGTGAGATGGAAGTGGTCGAGACTGCGGATGATATTGCTGAAATCGATCAACCCAGGTGTGGTCTAGGATTCAGCCGCAGCTTGACAACGAACAGCTCCACCGAGAGCGATCCAAAACACGAAGGAGGCTTCGTGTTCGGCAAGAAAGACGATTACATAAAGAAACTCGGCTTCGTGAAGGCGACCGAGGCCAACGAGGGGTTCCAGTTTGGCAAGCCCGTCCTAACGAATCAACTACCTGTTCTCGAAACGGGAGTTTTCCAATTCGGGGTGGATAAGAGCAGCGCAAACAAGCAAAGTTCCACCGAGGAGTTCTCATTCGGTAATGTTCGCACTGAGAGGCTGAAATCTTCGGAGGATCTCCGACAGAAATTCGAAGACGCTTCGCTACAAGAAGCGACCAGTGAACCCACGGAGAATCATTCAGACTCAAAAGCTGTTAATGGAACGGATCAGTTCAAAATCCTCGCGGCTCTAGAGGCGGCTAGAAGTGCCCTGAGGAAAGTCAGGCCCCCACTGGCCCAATCTCGAGTCGAGTTCTTCATGCTCCAAGTCAACTTAGTCACGCAGGGTGAAATAAAGGTCTCCAGCGATGCCGCCGGCCAAACGACACTGACGTACCAAGGGGCTCTCGTTGCCAGCGGTCCGAGCGAACCCGCGGCCTACGAGGATTTCCGGGGGAAAATCCTGAGTTCTGAGCCCTGGCAGGTTTCGTCGCGAGGACCACATCTCATCCTCGAATCTGGGGTCCCGGAAGTGTCGCCGACTCCAGCGAAACGAAAGCCCAGGGCCAAGGCGTTTTTCGATGGAGCTGCATCCTCTGGAAGGACATCCTTTCCGGGGGATGGGTTTAAAAATCCCGCGCTTCCGTCAACGGGAGATTCTTTGGGTAGCCCCGCGAATCTGTCCACTGGAGAGAAGTCTCTATCAGCCGAAATTCCTGCGAATACCACATCCAACGCCAACTCCAAAAACGCACAGAGCAGACCGCTGACCAGAGTCGCGCAATCGGAGATTCTACGCAATCTGGACACGGTCCGCAAACTTTTCTGGAACTCGAATTTCATGACAAAAATCGATATGCTCGGCGGTTTTGAAAAGGATCCATTCGTGGCTCTCAACATGGCATTCCAGATGGCGGTTCTAAAACCTGTCCGGGAAGCTGAAGTCGCGACGTCATCATGTAAATTTCATATCTCATCTTCCGGGGATCAGAAGAGTTGTATCTTAAGAGTTCACGGCGTCGTCGTGACGGAAACCTCCGCGAAATCGAGAGGGGACGCGAGGAAGTTGGCCGCGCTGCATTTTCTGAATCTCTTGCGCTCGAGGGCACAGTTAAGAATCGCTTTCGAGAACGGGGAGCACCGATTGCTCAGTCACGGAAATCCGGGGCCGGATCTCAATCCAAAACTACAAAGGAACGTTCAAGCACGAAGCAACACCCTGATGTCGTCGAAGCCTTGCGGATTGGAGGGTTTGTTCCTGGTGAAGTCTGCGCAATGTAATTCGGATCTGCGCGCCATCCTCGACAGATCGTCCCACGCTAACGATATCCCACCCCCGGTTTTCACTCATACCCTCGAAGGGAAGGAAGAAGTGTGCCGTCTGAGCCTGTGCGGAGGCAAACTGGAGTTCGAAGGCCGAGGGGACACGAAAGCCGGGTCCAGGGACAGGGCTATGCATACGGCGCTGAAGACCTTGATCGCGAGTTGTCCAACGATCCTCGTGGGTTCCATGGCGGCCGACACAAATGAGTTCTCGAGGGAGACGATGCCGTTGGGGACCAACACTAAAAGTGTGGCTGACGGCCTCAATCGGAGGCTCACCCAGGACAATGTGGGCTTCCAACTTCTGGAAAGGATGGGCTGGAGTGGAGGGAGTTTAGGCGGCGGGGGAGGACTGATAGAGCCCATCATGCTCCAAGACCACTCCGGGAACCGTGGTTTGGGTTATTCCAAAGCAGAGGGACCCGGGAAGCGCTTCAGAGCTAATATATATGCGAGACTGCGGGAATTCCTGAGAGAAACCGATGTCTTTCAAGAACTGAAATTCAGTCCAACGTTCAGTAATGACGAACGCAAGCAGATTCATACAATCGCCCGAGAGTTAGGTGCGTAGGCTTCGGTATTTCAATCGGTCGGCAATCGCTATCGGTCTCCGCTCGTTCCACCGTATGATAATTATTCCGGCTTCGTTTCAGGGCTCAGGAGCAAAAGCACCGATCGACCCGAGGGTCGTGTACTCTGCGTCTCTCACAACATTGATTGGAGAAAGATTTTTGAAAGTCTGATGCAGCGGGGCGGCAAAATCGGGAAATTCCAACTCCTTCCACCCGGATCGTGGTCTGTCCCGGATCCGTCGAGGAATTCTCAGTGATGTTATATATTGCATTCAGTATAAAGAATCACTGTGTTAGCTGTGTGTTCTCGACGGGAATCTTTGGAGATCCGGACTCGCTTGGGGATCGGGGCTATTCGTGGCACGTTTTCCTTCATCTCCGGGGTCAGGTCGAGGAAGGGTAGGGGCGGGAAGCACAGAGTGGGGTTCGAGTTTATTAACTTCTTCCGATTGCCTTAGGGAGTGCAGGCAATGCTTTCAGAAACAGCTGAGAGCCCTGAAGCCCTCAGCTGCCCTCTTCCTCATCTCAGATTTTCGATGAGTCCCAAGCTCTGCAGTTTGAAGCATCGACCGTCGTTTACTGAATCGACGTCTCTGCCCGCGACGACGTCGCCTGAGCACTGAGTGAGCGCTGTGGCCCGGGAGAGACCACTCGGATCCGGCGGACGCTCATGAATATTTCTCGATATCCTCATTCTCTCGATGAGATTAGTCATCGCTCCACCGATCGTTCTGATTACAGACCATCGCCTCCATTTCTCGCAATTTCTTATGGTTCGGCTATGTCCACGTACATGGCTGCCGCGCACCATTCTGGCAGATCCAAATTTCGCGCGCCTCTTCCTCCCTCCTCTCTGATATCTGCGGCTGTCTGCAATGTTTTGGGAACGAATTGTTTAGATGTGATGTCCTTACTGCCGTAGTCAACAGCACCACGGAGCTCTCCTCTCATCGGCACAGAGCGACGGACGATCGGTGCGTTCATAGAAGGGTAGCGGATGTTTCCCTTTTTGACCGACGTCGATTAGGAAATTTATTGATTCCTCTGCACCATTCGGTGCTTGTACGGCTCAGGTTAGACTCTTCTCGATCGTGTCGTACCTTATCAACTTTGTGGAAGTCAGAAGAAAGGGCAACACTCTTTGACCGAAGGAGCGGGCTCGATGCCGCGCCGCCTCGACCGATTCTGAACACGTTGACACCCATATTCAAATTCGCTCTCCACGCATCGCCGCTCCAGTCTCGTCGTCAGTGACTACAATTCCTAGCTTCGTAGGTAACAACCCCTTGCTCTCCGATTCTCCCCCCACTCCGACTCGCGAATGGTGCCAAGTCACGATGGATGTGTCCGGAAATTTCAGACTCTCATTCAAAGAGTCTTTCCGGGCTTTCTTAGGAACAAACGATCGCGAATCTCGAGAGAAGAGTTCAACGGCTTGAACTTGTGACTCCTTCCGGATCTAGCGATCGCTTGTGCCTGGTCGGTTCCGCGAATGTTCGTTCGGTCGATGATGTTTTATTGGAAGTGAACTTATCACAGCTCATTGATCTTTACCGAAAATCGGAGAATTCTTCGGAATCATTTTGAATACAGGAATGTCTCGACCATGTTCCTCGAAACTCGCACCGCTCTCATTGCTCAAACGCTGAGACTCGTGATTCGTGATCGTCTTGCGGAGCGTTGCTGAGAGTATCTTCAGAAACAGCTGATTGTCGATGTACATCGCAATGATAAGCATTCCTCTCGATTGATGGATGTTGGGGGGGGGATCCGGATTCTGTCGGCGCTGGATATCACACAATACGACCCGGTCTCCGTAGGGCATCATTCTCCCACGAGAAACTCGCTCAACTTCCGGCACCAACCCTATTCTCCGCTTTCAGTGTCGGTTCGAGTGACAAGTCGCCGAGATTCGGAATTCGCTGAGAGTTGATGGTGCGGGAAGGACCTCATAGGAATTTGCTCCATTACAGAGCATGCAATAATGGATCAGCGGAGAAGGTTTACGCCAGGTAGCTCTGGCCGTCCCCATCAGAATGTGAGTTTCCAATCTTGTGAGCGTGATCTTCGTCGAGGTAGTCTCTGTCAATGTGGGGATTCAGATAATGAGCATCCTCAGGAAAATGAATGATTTCCAGGATACGCGGCCCCAGGACGCTCCGGACAACATGTACAACCCGGGCGGACCATCCAGAATTCTGGGTCGGCCGAGCGGATCGGGGAACTTCCGGAACGGAGATCGCTCGCAAGCGCCAACGGATCCCCGCCCGCATGTCGACGGGACCGTCAAGGAGAAGAAGGCACAGCTCGTGGAGAACCGTATTTTCTCCCTGGATCGACCTTCACCGATGTTCCCGAACGCTAAATGGTTCTGTCGGTTGTGCCATCAGCATTTCAACCAGATGGTCTCCGCTGTGGAGCATTGCTCCATGAAGATCCATGCACGAAAAAAAGCCGCTTTGGATTTGCGGAAAGTGGTGTTCGCGATGCCGAGGGCGGTTGGAGATAATCACAAGCTCGCGCTGGAAGAAGAACTGATGAATGTTTACAACTCCCAGAGGATGACGGAGGCGAACCTCGAGGTTCGCGAGGCAATTCTGGAAGAGATCTCGAATTACCTACGGGAGAATCTGACCGAGTCGAATTTGAAGGTCGACGAGAAATACCTCGAGTTCAAGCTGCTACTACTAGGAAGCTCCCTCAGTAAACTCGGACTGTCGACCTCCGACATCAACATGGACTTCCACCTCTGCAATAGTGGGCCCCCAAACATCCAGGCGAAAATTTATTTCGAAGTGCTGAAGATCCTAGAAGAATGGTCTGCTCTGATAGATTTCGACGCTCAGCTGAACGCGGCCATACCGATGGTGAAGGCTTTCCACAGATCATCGAATTTCGCGGTGGAAATTGTTTTCGGCGGAGTTGCTTCGCTGAAAACGAACCGCCTCCTACAAGACTACGGCTCGCTCGACGAGAGAGTGGCGCCTCTGGCCGTGAATTTCCGCTATTGGGCGAAACAGTGTTCTCTCGACGATTCTCACATAGGTTTTCTACCCGCACACTCTTTCGCGATCATGACCGTCTACTATTTGCAACAGATATCCCCCCCAGTTTTACCGTGTATTCACGACTCTATGAAAGACACAGAAGATGACGATTACAAGAAACCCGAACAGCAGAACGACTGGAAATCCGAGAACAACATGAGCATCGCTGAATTGTGGCTTGGCATGTTGCGTTTCTACGCGGCGGAATTTCCCGTGAGAAAGTTGTGCATCTCGATCCGGAGCCGGAAGAAGACAACTCTAGCTACACGCCAATGGCCTTCGAGATTCATCGGAATCGAGGATCCGTACAGCAAGAAGAAATCCCTAGCCAAATGCATAGTGAGCGAGCAAGTGATGCCTTACCTGTTGATGTGTCTCCGCGCCTCGTACATATATTTCGCGTGAGTACTACCTTTGTTCCATTCCGAGTTCCCCCACGTCGTCGTTCGCTCCCTCTCTATGCAGGTTGGCTGACAACCATTCTCCCGTTTTCGCAGTGTGCCGCGCACCGGCGAAAGACCTCTCTTCGATCTTTCGTCTCATCTGAATCTCAACGAGATCGAGGACCCTGAAGGAGACGACATCGAAGACGGGCTCGCCGCGGATGAGGAGGTACCGGAAGCAGAAGACGATCAGGACCAGGTCGACGAGGATCAGGAGGCGGCCCCTGAAGCCGAGTCGGCCGACGTCGAGGAGCTCAAGGACCTCCGAGGTTGGAATCAAAGCTGGCCGCCCGCGGTGCAGACTCAAATTAGTGAATGCGAAAATTTAAAGTTCTCAATGGAAAACGTCGAAGCACTGACAGGGAAAACGGTTCGTTTCCTCCGGGACATTTCTCGTTTCGCATATTCGATTTTTTTTTCCCATCAGCGATGCATATCGATGCAGACCGTAAGCCGCGAGTGTTCCTTTCAGAGTGCTCCGGTCGTGTGCATTCTGTGCCGGCAAGCCGGTCATCGCTCCAACAACTGTCCGGAAGCCAAGTTACCGGAAGCCGTGCCCGTCGACGGTTCGGCTTTCGCCGATGCGTTCGGACATCACGCCGAGCTGTGTCAGTATATCTTCGAGAACTTCCGACCGACGATCTCGGAACGCGAACTGAGCGCTCGGGTCGAAATCGTCCAGAACATAGAGAGCTTCATACAGAAAACGATGCCCGAAGCGTACCTGACGCTTTTCGGCTCATCGAGGAATGGTTTCTCGCTAGAGAAGGCGGATCTGGATATTTGTCTCAAGTACAAAAACAAAGAAGATATCGACCCGAGCATGGATGTCAAAGACATCATCAAGAGAATCAGCAAAATTCTCGAGAAGCATCCAGACATCAGCGACGTTCAGGCCATTGCGTCGGCGAAAGTCCCGATCGTGAAATTCCACCACGACCCCTTCGGCGTCGACGGAGACATATCACTGTACAATGTTTTGGCCGTACACAACACTGCCATGTTGAAAGCGTACAGCATGATCGACGAGCGTGTCGTGCGTCTCGGTGCTGCCTTCAAACAATACGTGAAACTCTGCCATATGGGCGACGCGTCGAGGGGCAGCCTGAGCAGCTACGCGTATATTGTGATGCTCATCCACTACCTGCAGGTGGAGAATGTGGTCCCGGTACTGCAGTCGATACCGCCGATCGGCCATCCGGCGGGAGAAGAGCTGCCCAAGGTCATGATCGCCGGCTGGAACGCTTTTTATTTCAAGGACATCGAGAAGCTCAGCGAGGTCTGGCCTGAGTATGGAAGCAACCGAAAAACCGTCGGTCAGCTTTGGCTTGGTCTTATCGATTACTATGCGACGAAATTCCGCTTCGATCACTTCGTCGTGAGCATCAGGCAACTAGAGCCGCTCACTCGACTTGAGAAAATGTGGACGAACAAACCATTGTGCATCGAGGACCCATTCGAGCTCGATCATAATTTGGGGACCGGAATCTCAGCAAAAAGTGAGTGCGCGACAAAAGCCTCCGATATATTTCTCCCTATCCAGGGTCCAGAGGAGCTCCCCGGTGATCGGAGCTCTACCTGAATTCCCATCGCTACATATGCGACCAAATCGACGGAGAGTGACTCTGACCTTGATTTCAGTGGCGAGATACATTTTCTCCGCGCTGATAACCTCGAGGAACTGGTTTTTGCGGAGTCCGGAGAAGGTGTTTTCCAATTCGGCGGCGACGTACAAACATTTCATGGATGTCCGGGAGTTAGCAGTCGGCAAACCACCCAAAGATCGGGGATGCAAAAGATGCGGGAAGATTGGTCATTGGATGAAAGCGTGCCCACTGAAGCACGGCGAAGCACCAGGTGAGCTCGAACGGAGTGGAGATGTCCAGTTCTCGGAATCGGACTCGAAGGTTATCTAGGAGGATCATTCGACTCTGGAAAAACTTCAAGGATCTATGCAAGCTAACTCATACGATGCTCTTTATTTCGAAACAGATAGAAGATCGAATCGACGCGTTTGTCATTCTTGCGGGCAACCCGGTCATATCGTCAAGGAGTGCCCGACGAGGCTCAAACAAATCAGAAGTCAGAGAGAACGCCCCATGCAGCATCATCAACAGCAGCCTCTCATGCAGGACAATCGGTTCCACAGCCAAGCATTCCCGAAGCCCAATCATCCTCATATCGCTCCGGACGACATGAATAATTTAGCTGGGAACAGTCGCGCGCCTAGAGTGGACGGAGGTCTTGCCCTCGCACCTGAAGAGAAAACAGTAAGTGAGGAATTAGGAAATGATAGGAAGAAAAAAACAAAAAGCCCTCCAAGAAAAGCTTAGCTCAGAAACAGCTTCGACCGGGGCCGTCCACCGCGACGCCAGAGAAGCGCGGTGCTGAGGAGACTGGTCCGCGGGAGACACCTGAAGGCGGAGCATCCGAGCCGCAGCTCGAGGAGCTCGAACAGCCAGGGGGAAATCAAACAGGCACAAAACGACGAAAGCTCAGGCGCCTGCAGCAAGATGTTCAGCAGGAGGAACAAGAGCCGTCGACGTCTCAGCAGAAGACGAAACGGCGGAGGAACAAGCGGAAACAGAATCAAGCGGACGCATCGGCGGATCAAAAAAAAACTTCGCCGGTGGTGGAAGCGGAGTCTGGGCCCGAGAAGAAGACGCCACCGGGAAAGACGGAGCAGAGAATGTCCGGTCCTCGAGAGACTCGAATGAACCTGACGCCGGGACCCTCAGGATCAGTCGCGCGTAAGGCCCCCTCACGTAGCGATAGAACCGCAAGGCGTGGATCCACGATCCCACAGGGATCGGATGGGGAAACGAAACCCTTCACGTTCCAATTCACTATCCCGGAGGAGGTGAGAGAAGGTGCGAATTCCGCCGAGAATTCTTTCGCTGCACGAGACGGCGGGGAAGTTCCAGACGGTAATGCGTCGAAAACTGAGCCTCCGAATGCGGGACAGAGTAAAAAGTCGAAAAAGACTCGCCTCTCCCGTAGAAAACGCCGAGCTGGAGAGACCCAAGGCTCTACCCCAGGTCCTCTGGAGACCACAGCCCAGAGCTCGAGTGAGAGCGCACATTTCGCCTTAGCCGAGGGGCAGGTTGCGATTCCGGGCAAACCGCCTGCGACTGTAGCTGAAGAGGCGCTCTCTTCCCGGACGAGTGATCCCGTAGAGGTTTCCGAAGACGCGAAACCAGTATTGCGAGAACCAACGGCCGAACCAGCATCTCAGTGTCAAGTTCAAGAAGCAACTGCTCAGGAGGATCGCGATGAAGCAGGGGACCCTCCGCGAGTTCTCAGAAACGCCACGAATCTCGACACAGTCGATTCGATTGGTGTCGACGTGTCCGATGGGCCCGGGCGGAAAGACGACGGACCCGGAAGCAACAGAACAGAATCGGAGGTCACGGAGGAGCCACAAGAGCAGGGCACTGGGGGCTCCGAGGGGCATGAGAGGGAATGCTCGCGATCGCCCTCCGTCACCGAAACGGGAGTTCCCGGACGCATGCCTGGGCCTGGGAAAGATGCTCGGAAAGCGGAAGTGGAATCGGAGGCGGAGCAAACCAGAAAGAGTCCTCAGAAATCTCGCCGAGCGCAGCATTCCACGGAAGCTCCCGCGACGTCCGACGACAATCGTCTCGGGACACACTCCCGAACAGACAGAGCGAAATCCAAGGTCGAAACGGTCGCAGAGGTGGAGTCCAGCCAGGCGGCTCGGGGTGCCGATGCCAAGGAAGATGATGGAGCACAGGCCGAAGAGCTCGAGCGTCCAAATGACGGAGAAGAAGCTCAAGCCGATTGTGATAATGTCACCGTCCGGCGATCGCGAAAAGCGATGAAAAGAGCCAAGAACAAAGCTTCGAAGAGATCGCAGAAGAAACGTGAGCTACTTGCCGCTTCGAGTCTCAGCGATAAGAAGGAGGGGCAAGACGAAGGAGGTTCTGACTCGCCTCCTTCGGAACCGGTTCCCAATTCAGCCGCCGAGCTCGCTCTTTCTGAGGCAACCCAGAATTCGGGAATTTCGGAGGCACAGGCATCCGAAGGGTCATCAGCACCAATGGCTGAAGGAAGTGGCGAGCAGAGGCCTCAGGGGAAGAAAAAGCGTAAATCGAAGAAAAAAAGTGTGACAGGGTAGTGGAGAGAAGTGACAGAGAGTCTCACTTTCACCCGGTACCGGCGCGTTTGTGATTGAGCGTATCGCCAAGTTCAGGATTCCGTGAAGGATCGACGAACTTTTTGTCAATTTTCACGGGGGAAGTGGAGGAATTCAGTTTTCGTATTATTTGCTTTATCGAGACCAAGCCTTGTGAGATTTTTTTTGTTTATCCTCTGTACATAATCTGAACGGCAATATCAATGAAACCAGATGGATCGGTTGATCAGAGTTATTATTCAGTTGCTCATGTGCATCGTTCAATGTCTTCTCCGATCGATAGTGAGTCGATTAGTCATCCACAAGAATTTTGTGTACTTTATTTCTCCAAAATAAAGCGTGGCTTCAATTGAGGTGAGGTTTACTTGTCAGAAATAGGCTTCCCACAGTTCCGCTTCCCTCGAAACGGCCCCCACCTCAGGCATTCAATTATCCTAGCCTTAGGTTTCATTCTGCTCCTCTCAGGGCCTTGACAATCTGAGTCTGCTGAGTGTTTCCCTACTCTGCTCTATAGTCCTTTGTGATTCCCTTGGAGTCCTTCATCAGAACTTCATCGCGAAAACTCCATTCGGTCCCGATTGTGGCATGAGATTCCGTCGTATCTATCCTCTCACGGACTATTTTCCGGAACTCCTAGGAAACTTCTAAACTTTACAGGATTCACCCGATGAGGCTATGCTGCGCATCATGGCTCATCTCGAGAGATCATTCAGGTCGTAAGTACTATTTCGACAGATTCCACCGTGGGCTTCGCACAAAGTGACAACGCGGTAGAAAGCATTGAGGATGAGATATCCTATTTATCAAAATTGACTCCTAACGAGTTTCGATTGTTCCGATCTTCTCGCGAAATATTCCTTCGAACGAATCAACAAATTTCCTAGACCACTCTTGAGAGGGCCCAGTGCCCTCTCAATCCAGTACACGCTTGTCACGTATTTCGGTGGGTGATCGGGGATTTCCTCGACTGCGTTTCGCCATCCATTTATCCTGTACGGACACTTCTTTTGCAGTTTTTCCGGCCAGCAGCCGCAGCAACTCTCTCCGACCCACCTTCAGTTCCAACAACAGCAATTCCAGCTGCAGCAGCAACAACAACACCTGCATCAACAGCAGCAATATAATTTCTCTCACCCAATGCATCAACACCCGCTGCACCTGCAGCAATCAACACAAATGCAACAACCGATACAGGCTCAAATGCACCAGCCGTCGCCGGGACAGATTCAGCAACCGCTGCAGTCACCGCATCCCATGGCTGAGAACTTCAACCACGGTGGTCCCTCCCCGTGGCAGAATGTGCAACGTCCACACGGTTTCCCGGCTCCGGAGATGACCTCATCGACCTCGCCACCGATCGAGTACGAGAACCGAATCGGACCCCACCAGATCCCACCCGGTTTCCTGGGTCGTCAACAACAGCCCGCGATGCCGTTCCCATCGATGTCGTCAATGTTCGGGGTTCCGCAGCCAAGCCAAAGTCGTGTCTCGTATTTGTCAGACTGTAAGCATCTCCCGTCCTCACCGGACGGAACAAACGTTCATCATCGCCCATCGTGTATATATTCACCGAAAACGGTCGAAAATTTTCCCTCCATCCCCGATAACGATGACTTGTTGAACTCTTTTCAGTGGAGCAGTCCTGGGAAAACCAGATGGCTTCGAACAACGATCACGGTTTCAACCGACTTCCTCCTCAACGAGCTCCGCCTCCAGGATACGGAAATTTGATGCCTATGAACGATTTCCACCAAGAAAAACTTCCGTCCGCAACTCCTCCCTATCAGATGCCGAATCAAGCTACAATGGAGTCGGCTTCGCGTTCCCAGATGACTTGGGGTCCGCCCGAAAACAACTTCGTGAATCATTAAAGCCTCCAGTAGTCTGCATAGGTCTCAGCCTCGACGACAAGCTCGACTAAGTCTGCGTCTGATATGATCGTGTTTTTTCCTTGTATACTCGAAGGAATGAGAGAGCGTGCTTTATTGTTTGTATATATCAGCGCATCCGTTTCATGTGTAGAATCATCCGACTCGCTGCTGAGAGCTGAAAACAGCAATTTTCGCCTCGTGTAACTTACCTTATTCATTCAAAAGCTCTCGGGAGTCCCGCATGACGCGGAACGACCGGAGGAGACGTTTTTTTGTAAATTTTCTATGAGACTGTGAAAACACACCTGACCGTCCCGGTGTCGCTGTGTTTCGCTGGCGAAAAGCAAAACCTTAAATGCGGAAAGTTTTCGGCCATCACGGGGCGAGCGATCCTAGAGCGAAATGACGCGGAACAATGTTCTCACTGACTCCGAATTGACTCGATGCTCTGTAAACCTTCGGTACCACAATCTTCTGATGTGTGGAACCTTTGTGATTTGTTGAAGGCTACACATCTTTCAATTGTACGGTGAGAATAAATTCTCAAGCATCGAAATAAGAAAACCGGCGTCGGATCAAAGACTATCTTTCAATCCAACCTTCTCCATGCATGAAATATAAAAAAAGATCTCTTGTCCTCCGGAAACTCAGTAGATCGGAGTGTGGATCAATTGACGAGCTTTGCTGAGAATATCTGTTTCAGGATCTGAGGCAGTTCCTTCGTATCCATGCAGACGAATCCGTGTCCCGGCGGCAGGCTCTTCTTCAGACTGCAAGGTTTTAAGAGGAAATCAAAATCGAAACTACGGAAGTCCATATCTAGGTCATCTTTTCGGTATTCCGCCCCTCCTCTACGGCGGGGATTCCGGAGATATTCCTCGAACCGATTGGGCAAATATCGGGAATCGATTTGGCTCATTGGATCAACTCACTACTGCGCTTGTGCTCCCAGAGATCCTATCAGAACCGTATATGCTTGCACTTCGGGCTGTCGAGAGGTCATTTCTCTTGCAAGCGCTCGTCCCGATATTCCGTAACGCTCGAGATTAGCGTCACTGAGTAGTATGACGCAGTTCTCGTCGTAATCCTCGCAGTTCTTCAGACCTTCGACCGCCTCCTTCATCGCCTGGAAGCATGGGGACACTCACCAAATCGACTCGAATGGTCGGGACTGATCGTGTCCCTCGAACACCCAAAAGAGTCTTGATGTTCTAATCGCGAGAATTTTCGATGAGGGGCCGATGGAATCCCAGACTCACCTGTAGTGTGGAATCCCCCGACATACAATATTGAGCATGAGCATACATCCTCTGTAAGATTCGGAAGCGTTCCTTTTCGTCCTCAGGAGGCTCGCCCAGCTTAACCAACGGCAGGCTACTCTCTTCGCCGCTGTGTCCTCTGATTTCATACTGTTGCGGATAGGGAATAAAGGAGACGATTTAGGGGGAGTTATACGGCATCGGGGCCCGCATCTAGTATGGACTGAGTATGGAGGACGGATTTGGAACCCACGTGGATTTTGTGCTTGAAACCATGCAGGGCGTCCATCATCATGATGACGGCCTCCATCTCCCGCTCCAGTCGCGCGTCGTATCCGTTGAATCGATACATCGAGCCGCTCACATCGACAAGGAGAACCAGACGCTTCGGTTTCTCTTGGCGACCTCTGTTCTTGTGTTCAGGTACCATTCTTCGCTTGAAGATGTTCTTCTCGCCTGCTGCGGCTTCGACGAGCTTCGTTTCGTCCACGTCCCCTTCAGCCCGGTGTCGGACCCACTCTCGTTCCTGCTTGTTCCCTTCGAGACCTTCGAGGACAACTCGGAGCGCTTGGACAGAATTCTTCACCGAGTCGAGATAGGATCTGAAACATTCCGAAATACTCTCGCGTGAGGAACGAGGACTCAGCTGATTCCCGGCTTCTCGGATTTTCTGCTTTGGGGAGAACACCCCAGGTCTCGAGTTTTGGGTAGTGTGGGAAGGAGAGGAAATTCTCCGCTCTGAGTTTGCCTTCAATTTACCTGTAGGTATTATGCTCCGAGTCGCTCATCTGAATTTCTTTCAGTCGCCTCGCGAGAGCTTCCTTCGCCATTTTCCTTGCCCGCTCGGCGATGTGAGGAGGAACCGCTCTCTTAACCTCATCCGAAACCTGGTATTTCCGAAGTCGTTTTTTTTGGAGCTTTTATCGATGGAAATCGCGCCACGAGACGCTCAACTTCACCGTACGTTCGTACCTGATGAACGTCGAAGCCCTTGTCGAGCCGGTAAGGACCGCCGACACCGCCGAGACCCGCGGTGTCGGAACCCCCGGTCCCTCCGGCCCATGTGTTACCCCCGTGGTGTTCTTTGTCGTCAGTCTTGCCGTGTTTCGGACCCGATGGTTGGAATCGGGGGTCTGATCCCAAAGTCTTCTGCCATTCCCGCAGCTCTTCGATAAGTTTCGCAGTTCCTAGCAGGGGGTGATTCGCGTAAGAACGGAACGAATTTCGGAAAGAAGTCAATCGAAAAACTCGTGATCTCAAGGGGACGTAATCTTCTTACCCAAAGTAAATACATTCAAGTTCCACCCGGATTTCGCCCGTTCCAGAGAGAACAGTCTTCCCGGGACGGTATCACAGCTTCTCAAAAGAATATTTTTCTGCAATAGGGGCTGACGCGCCACTTTCATCTCATTAACGTTCACGTATTCGAGACAGTAAGGGTTCGAGTTCATCGTGGACGCGATGACCCCACCCTTGAGAGCCACCGAATCCTCGCAAACTTCGTAGGTAGCACGCGCGATGCCAGACAGCTCTGCTTTGTCTTCGGAGAACTTCACTCGACCTACATGGAATTATAATTGAGTAATTAGGGATGATAATATGGATTCTTCCTTGCGCCGAACATGTACACGGCATGATTCGCACCCAGATCGACGAACCTATTGTGTGCAGATCCGATACGAAAGTATTCCGATCTACGAAGCGAAGCCCGTCCTGAAGCTGCGCGTCGTTGCTCGAGCCATCCCTCAAGTTCACTAGGAGGCTCTTGTTGATCAGGATGTGATCCCCGAAGGGAACCGCTTGCGTTATTCCTTTGTCAAAATATATCTCTGTGAACCGATCGAGGGAGTGGTCCAAACTCAGAACACAGCATTTTTTCCTGAAAAATGCATCCGCTCCTCCAGCAATCATTCATGAAGGGAATTTGAACCCTCTCCCGTCGAAAATTCGATCGGCACGGAGCGACTTACGGGTTCGTTTTGATTAAAACAACATCGGAGTCTCTGTACAAGATTTCACCCGGCGGGATATTCGACAGGTTCATGACGTTCTGTTCCAGATTTGTCACGTAAAGATGGCCCGTATCCTGGAGCGAAATTCGTCGATAATGCTCGACCTGATGGTCATGTCGATGGGCGAGTGAGCAACTTGGAAGACACGTCAGCGACGATATGTACTCACTCTGTCCACAAGGCAGAAGTTGCCGGGCTTGCTCGTTTTCAGACCCAGTGCGGCGGCCCCTCTACACCTGAGTGGGAGCTCGCTAACCAGCCACGTCCGCGACGTCTCATCCAGAGCAGCGACGACCGGTTTGCCCTCGTAGGAAACGATGTGTGGTATTCCTCCTGAGAATCATTCGGTGGGTTGAGGGCACTTATTTCCTCTCGTGGGACAATCAAGAAAAGAAATCGAGTCTCAGAGAATCTCTACCTGAGATCACTAGGTCCTTCACGCGAGACAGCGGCACGGACCACTGTTGGCCCAACTCGGTGAATTTGTCGATTCTCGGGAAATTCGACGCGGAATTCACTCGGTAGCCCTCACGTAAAAACAGCTGGTCCTGGGAAGAGAATGTTGCGTTCGTCGAGAAAGCTTTGCAGCAGGAGCCGAAACTTCCTCCTGTCGGATGGCTCAGACGACTCAACTCACGATGAATTTGAATTGTTTCTCCTCTACTCCGACCTTCGACGTCGATTGCCAAGTCAGAGGGAAGGACGTCAGTTGAGACCACTTGCCCAAGTCTCTCGACTCGCCGAGGAACACGTCAGACGCATCGGCGTCGAAAGAGATCCCGTACGACCGAACAACATGGCCTGGCGAATGAAAGAAAACTCATTTGCTAAACGAAAGAACATTTATTTAACATGAAGATATACAGAGAGAGCCCGTCAGTTGGTCCAGTAAGACCGCACCACTATCATGCCGGGCCAAGACGATAATTTCTTCATAATATCGTGGTCTTGACAGGGTAACGGTGGACAACCTCACCGATTAGCCTTCGAGAATTGGGTTCATGGGAATCGAAATCCAGCACATTGTTCAACGCCTGGAGGATACCGTCGTCGGGGAAAGCTGCTAGATGTTTGGTCACGCTCACCAGCTCTCTCGTTGAGAACGGATATCCGATTTGCCCGCTGTCGTAGAGTTTCCGCAGATCTGTGGGAACCGAGAGATTGGGGGAACGTGAGAAAAAACATCCGCCTCCTACCCAATAGAATGCGAGGTTTCTTCAAACTGACTCCGATCGAGAAAATCTCACCAGCGAAGAGATCCACGAGCTGAGCGAGTGTTTCCTCGGGAAGATTTGGAGCGTAATTCGAGAGGAGTGTGCGTTCGGAGGCTGCATCGGGAGCGTCAATCGAATGTACAGACAAGGCGTCACCGACTAACGGGAAGAAGTCGTTGCCCATGAAGGGAAACCCGGGTCGGTTTGCCAAGAGTATTGCCTTAAAGGTGAGAGATAATGAGATTCTTGGGGACTCGACTCGCTTGTCTCTACTTATCGTCGTCCATCATTATTATCAAGCGGGCCCAGGTGGCCAGACCGTCCAAAAAATCAGATGTTGTCGTGCGCTGATTCGGGACTTTACCTGGAATTTGGGATGAATCGGAATTTCCAAGGGTCCGCATTCCTCTTTCCGTTTCCTGAGAACCCGGCGGCCGTCGGCCAGAAGCATTTCGCCCCTTGCAAGGAGCGAATGCAGAACACGCGTGACTTGTACAGGCGCTTTGTCGGCTTCATCGATGACCACGATGCGACCTTCGGTCAGCGCATTCATCAGGGGTGAGTTTTGATAGACGATGCTCCCGTCTGGAGAGAGACAAACCCCGGATTCTTCTTGATCGTAATCACTTATAATAATCACAGGGCACCTATTGCTTTTGTTTCCGCGCGTGTGATGGACGACTCACTGACGAGGTCCTCCATTGGTTTCGAAAGAATCGATAAATCTACCTGTACTCGGAGTTTGGACTCACCGATTAGCTGGGGTTGAACCGACAGAGAAGCTACCGTTGTATCTCTGTGCAACTGCATGTACTCTCGGGGCTGATTGCAAACACCCAATAGATAATCTATGATTTTATTTTTCCCGACTCCTTGATTGCCAACCAAGAGGAGATGCTCCCCCAGAACTAGATCTTGGGAAATGCGGTGCAGCTGCTCCAGTTGTCTCGCGTTCTCGAAGAAAAGTGTGCCTGCGACGGTTAAAGGTCTCGTATATGCCTCTACGTCCGTGATTTCTTTCCGCTCCATGACCAGCTGCCCTCTAATCGATTGTACCACCAAGCGGAAAGCCCGGGTCCCGTTCGGTGCGTCACTCACTTGGAATTTTGGCGGGGGATTCATTATCGAGGTTCCTTATTAGAACGACGTCGCCTATCGTGACCGTATCCCGCTCGATTTTCATTTCTATTTTATTCGAGCTTCCAGCTCCGTCCGCTTCCACGCCGCACTTCGCCAGCGTTTCATCGAAAGCGATGCGAGTCAGTTGGGGGGCGAATCTACGAATGAGGTCTCAATTTTGAGCGAATGAACGTCAAAGCAGGCTTGGTTAGCTCTAGGTGGGTGACGCGGTGATTCTCGAGCGCTGACCGTCCACTCACTTGATCAGGGTTGCTTCGGAAAGCAAGTCGTACAAATTCGAGTCCGGGTATGCATTGAGCTTTCGACACAGTCTCAGCAGCTGCCGGGTGCTGAGACTCTCGGCCAGAGAGCGCAGAGGGGCATCGGAAGACTTGCGGAACGCTGAGATGACATCGAAAAGTTCCTGAGGGGGACTCTTGCCAACTAGCTTGGAGAGAACCTCTCTTTGTTCCGCGACCGGCAAGGGAGGCAGATGGAGCGACATGAACATCGAACTGACTTCGGCTAGAAACCAAACAACAATCATTTCCTTCCCGGAACCAAATTGGACAAAAGAAATTGGAGATGGACACAGAGTTGACATTCGGACAGCCGGTATCTAACTCACGGGACAGCCAAGTCCGATCCGTGGAATCCTTCTTGGGAGGTTCAGCTAAAGCAATGATTTTGAAGTTTGGATGCACAGGTCTCATTCCGTCGGGTTTCCCAAGAGCTTCCCAACGGTCTTGACGTAGCAGGGTCGAGCTATCTGACAGCCATAGCTCCCTCTCGTGGATCAAACTGCGTGTAGAAGAGATGAATGATGTCTCTTCCCTAGGGTTGATTAGTCATGGCATGGTTCTGAATCTTGGCATACCTTTGCAGTGAACTCAGAACGGTCGGATCCAGAACGTCAACTCCGTCAAGGATCAGACAGTTGCCTTCCAGCGCAGCTTTCACGATCGGTGAGTCCCTGGAGTATGGATAGATGCCGATTTCGACCGGCGAACCAAGCGAGGTCATTCTCGAAGGGCACCTCATTCATAATACCTAATCATAGCAATGGGTTGAGTATTACCTCCAGACGGTGGTCCCCTCATCGAGTCGCCTACTTTGGAGTAATTCTCTCGCACTCATGTCTTTGTACAGGGGAATATGAACTATTGCAGAATCGTCGAATCCCAAATGCGCGGCAGCAAAATGCGCGAGCGTATTTTTCCCACAGCCGCGCGATCCGATTATGCAAACATCGCCTGCAGAACAATCGAATAATCCTGATGGGCTGTATCTTATCAGATCATCAGCCGTTAGTCTGTCTCTTATGCTAATTTTTATTCACTAATTAAGGGCGACTCACCGACTGAAAGCGCCTTGCAGAGCGTGCTCACGGCTCGTTCGAAAGTGGAAGTCAGGATCAGATTGGACTTTGAAGTCTTTTCGTCGTTCAGCGTGACTTTTCCGCTGGAGGGAGGATAGCTACTTGACTCCGCTCCCATGCCCTCCTTGGAGATGAGGTCAGCGAGAACTCTCTGTGCGTCTTCTGTCAAATGAAAGCTCGGATAGACGACATCCAGAGCCGCCCCGAAAGGCACGCCTTTCTCCTGGAAATGTGGGAATTCTGGGCGTGATCCAATGCTTCCCGTCACGTCGTGACGCGAGCCATAAGCAGTGGGATGGATTAAACTCGGGGAGTTCTCGTATAGTCACCCATAACTGTGCCATTTTCGAAGCGGAATCGAAGTTGAAAAACGGCAGCCCCAAATCCCTGACTTGTGGCGAGTTGATCGTGTACACTATATTCAAAAATTTCTCTAGATGATTCCCTCTTGTCGGCGCCAGCTCTCGAAGTTCCGATAGAGCATCGTCGTAATCAGGGAATTTCAATGACTTGCATTGGAAACGTGACCTGAAGGGTGGATCCAATGTATTTCCCTGGAAATTCCGGCGGGAACGCTCAAATCAGCTGAAAGGCGCTCTTCTAGATTCCTTCGGTCGAGTCAGATTTGGGGTTATTCTTCGTTACCTTGAATGGTGGAACTGGAGCGCCTAGGGCGATGACACGAAACTGCTCGTCAACTCTCCGCATGCCCCACTCCGCGAGTTTCTCCGGACCGACTTCTTGGAGGAGTTCATCGAATTTCTCGGCTTTCAATAAGAAACCTCCATCATCCAGATGCATCTCACGGTTCTCCAGGAGATTATTTATCAGCGGGAGGAGGTTCCGCTCCGCGCGCTCCACGCCATCCAGAACCAGAACGCGACCTTCTGTAGCGGCTCGGACGGCGGCCTGGGGAGAATAGTCGCAGGATGAAAATTCCGTCCCGGATGAACGCAAGCATAGTGGAATGCGGACTCCAGTGGCGGATCCAGGGGGCTCCGTGTTGAGGCCCAGTATCAGCGGCGGTTGGCCTCTACCAAGTCAATGGCTTTGCCAAAAGAAAAAACTCAGTATCTGCTCCTGGCGGACTCGATCACCGTGAATATTCCAGAACAGGCCCCTCTCTAAGAGTAGCCCGTCTCTAATAGAAGCCCCTCGGCGGGATTCTCGCGTCGAATAGAAGCCCGTCTCCAATGGAAGCGGGGGAAACGGGGAATCGGCTCAGATTCCCGAGAAGCTCTGTTCCAGAACATATGTATCTCGAGCTTCAGAAGTCACGAGAAATCCAGTTTTCCGAAGTCCCTTCTTCCTAATCACCGTCATTGCACAACCGCGCGTAGAATCAGGAGGAGGTCCCCCATGATACAAGCCCCTCGCCAATAGAAGCCCCTCTTCGAAGGGGTTAGAAATAATAGAAGCCCGGGCTCGTATCGGGATATTCACGGTATATGATTACCTGGTCTCGCCATCCGGCTTGGTTGCCACTCAGTTCCCGGTACTGCTTCAGATCGGAGTCCGTCGTGTCAGCGCTTAGCGCGACATATTCCACTTCCCGACCCGTGAATTCCAAGTACTTGAAAACAAGTCTCCTCCGTTCGGAGCCCGGCGGTGCCAATAAGAATACATCCTGTCCGAGATGATCTTTCTGGAGGAGCCATCGGAGTAAGCCCCAGGTTCGTGGCGTTTCATTCTCACTCACTGAAATTTAGAGATTTCTGGCATGCTCTTTCCGGACGCGACTAGCTCATGATGAGAAAAAAATTATTCCATTCTAATTTCCCATGATTTCTCACGGTCCCAACCCTACTCACAATATTTCACCGGAACCTTCTTGGGGTCGCGCGGCTCTGGCAGCTTCGCCGAAACATCACCCAATTTTATTGTGCGCCATCGATCCTTGCTTGATTTACTGCTCGCTTGGTTGTGCGCGCGTCTCAGAATGAAGCCGACCCCAAAAGGGAACCTCATACCTCAACCTGAGACAAAAGGCCTCCGGTTAGAACCAGTCCCCCCCTACCACCGATCTCGAGCGGATTCGAACCACGAACGTGACAGGTTGGAAGAGAAGGTCCGCGTTGCGTCCGCCCGAACTATCATGGGGAGATTCCATCGGAGCTCCCTCATCAAACCTTCCGAGGAGTTCTCCCGCTTTCCGGACAGTAGATACCTCCGATGAAAGTGAATGTATCCGCATATATCATACTCCCTCTAGCTAGGAAATATTCTTCGCGCGAGTTTGCAGAATGGATCTCCGGGGAGATTTCAGCGGCATCTCGAAGAATTATCCCTCCGAGCAGTCATCGTCAGTAGTCCGAATCTTCAGTATCGAGTGGAAGACAGAATAATTCGGAGTCTGGATATGTCTGTCAATCTCGAATCGCCGTGAAGGACGAGCTCCGAAAGGGGGGTCGACTGCTTCGGGGGAAGGCTCTCGGGCGGCATCTCCACTCACTCTCTCGACTCGAACGGTCAGATTGTCGTAAGCGATGTCGTGTCACGTCCGGAGTGTTCTGCATTCACGAGAGTTTCCGACGGCACGTTCGCGAAAGTCTGATGGAAGAACACGGAATGTGTCCACTTGTTTACAATCTGATTATCGCGCTCTCTCAAAGCTGCAGATGACGTCGGATGGACCCGCGCGCAAGTGGTCAGCGGTGAGGGACAGCCCGGTGAGATACCTGAGCGGGATCAGAAAATCGCCGTCCCTCCGAACGGTTTTTGCTGATCGGAAAAACATTTCATGACGACGAATATCCCTCTCTAGTGGGGCCATCCGACCTGGAGGTGATATCCTCTTGCGCGGATATGATGATGATGACAATGATCCGCACAGACAGCTCTTTGTCCTCATCGGGCGCTCCACTCTAATTTCCCGATATTCATGTCACATTTGAGCCGCCCACAGCAGGGGTTCTCTAACTCTATCTCGAAGCTGAGAAGTGTCGTCATCGGATGCTGGCATTAGTTAGGATGGTTCAGTTGGCCAGCTTCGATCCGTCGTGAACCCCTCGCGAAGGCTGTAATGTAAGACTCCGTAAACAAGCTAATGGACGTATGACTTATCAGGTACTTCGCTCTAAGGCCGAATTCCTCTTGAGGAACGAGTGTCGCGCCGATCTCCGGGGCGCATGGATCCGGGTAAGGGGGGCCACATCCGAAGACTCGGGACCCCGGATCCGTAGTGTATTCATAGCGAATATTTTATAGAACAATCCTGAACCGCCTTCGAGAGTCTGAAACTCAGAAAACGCGATTCCCGGATGCAGTGTCCACGCTCCCGAATGATTCCTCCTAGATCCGGAGCTAACATATGGAAATGAATGGAGCCGGTGTACGAGCTATAGTGTATACCCCATCGTATAATTCCGACTGCGTTCATAAACCACGTATCGACTTCCTCATTTGTCTATCGGAAATGGGCGACGCCGAACAAGCAACGCGGGTAGCCGCGCTGACAGGGAGTGCGGAAATCGGTGAGTGTCCTGTTCACCGGATCCTTCTGACGGGAATCGCTTGACTGACGCTGCTTGCCCGGAATACTGGGCCGAATAGAATGATCACAGTTGTTTGACTGAATTCCGGGCCCGGAGCCAGAATGCGACGAAACCTAGAGAGAGAATCCGGATGGGGAATCGCCTTCAATCAAGGGGGGACTTCCGTTGCTGCTGTGATTCCTAATGAGTCGGAAATATTATATATTATGACCCACGATGTTCATTAACTTCGCGGGATCATTTCCTGACGCTGAGCGACCAATTACGAGGCCAGGAACATTGATAATGAATCTGGGATTATCTAATCCGTTTAACCATCAATGTATGAGTGGAAAGAAAATTTTTGATCCAGACTGGATCGATCTTTCGAGTTGACCTTTCATCGAAGAGGCTCTGAATCGGAATATTTCCGAGTCGAATCGGATCGAACGACTTCTTCCGTTTTTGTTGAGAAAGAATTGCGCTAGCTGACGGGCTAGAAGCGACCCTGGAGAAGCAAAGACGGCAAGATTCGTCGATTCTTCCGGCGGTTCTTCCGCCTGAAGAGCAGTACAGATACTCCCTGCACAAGCGAACGAATGGATTTCTAATTCACCGTATCTGTGCTTCCGAATTCCCCAGTCATGCTCAACAATTCGTGAGATTCAATGACTGTGCTCTGAATTCATGAGTTTACATTCACTCTCCGCCCTTCTATTTATCCATTTCCCTCGATTTTTTCCAAATGCCCCATCAGACGATCGTTATACCCCCCTTACCGAGGATGATATGACAAATTATTTCGTTCACGATGTCTGCTTATGGTCGGTCTCCGACAATGGGCGTGGTTACACAAAGCGGGGAGTCGGAACATTGTCCTATCGGTTTCCATTCCGGGTCCTACTTTCCATGCTCGAGCATTCAGAGTTTTTTCTCAGTGGAAGATTAGATCAGCTTGACATCCCAAGTTGCTAGAAGAAGCTCTTGCAATGCTGATATAATCTCGAAGCCTCCCTTCCTTTGTGAAGATCAAATGCTAAAGATATATGGTGAAGTCCGTCCTACATGGACGACTCTTGTAAAACATTCTGAAGTGGAATCGAGGCTATAAGAGCATGAAAACAACATGGAGCGAGGGAGGGAGTACCCCTCCCGGTCAAGCATGAGGGTCGAGCTCAAGTATATTACGCATCGAAACATCATGACGATCTCTCTGAGGAATGCTAACGTTCTGATTCATCAAGCTGCCCAACTTGGAGCGTTTCAGACACCAGGTTTGGAATTGAATGAGCGGGCTGGGTGCAACGTCGGATTCTATCCGCATAGGAACAGGAATGCATGGAGTATTGGGCATATAGGAGCAATATTGATACTCTGAGCCCTCTCATCTCTGCGCCTCAGCCTTCTCCAACTTCCACGCGACTTTGAGAACGGTATCGCTCCAGGGAACGAATTCATGAGTACTTAATATTTCGATTCTCGATGCGGTCGCCCGTCATGGGTTTTTCACGACCAGAATCGTGTGAGCATGTGAGCACGTGAAGTCGGCTAATTCTCTCGAAGGCCCCCGATTAGGTCGCGGAGTTCAACGGACCACAGAAAAGAGAATGCTGCTCTGAGAATCCTGCACTCATTCCCATTTCAGGCTCACATCGGTTCGCGATTGGCTAAACCACTCCTGAATGCGCATCGAGCACTTCGACTACATGCGAGCAAAGAAGTCACGGCAGAGCTGAATTACTAAGGATGAAAACGCGACGGTGAAGCCGAATGCCAGAATTTCAATGGGAGCCTCGGAATTCGATCGGAAGGGCTGTTGAGGTACACGACCCATCCATTCGAGGAGTTCGGCCAGAGTCCTGCTCATTTTTCCTCCTCTCCCGCAGCATCCGTACTTATCTTGGATTACCCCCTGGTTGTGGCGAGCTTTGAGCCTCTGTTCAATCAGGATCGGGGCTCTTAGAAGATCGTGTCGCAACATTATCATGGCATACCCATTCCATACGGAGTTATCTATGAACGAGAGCAATATTTCACATTTGCTCGCTTTGACGTGAGGAGGGCATCTGATCGATTGCCTCCGGTCAGGATAGATAATCCATTCCCTCCCATATTTATCCAGCTGGATCTGATACATATTCCATAAGTCGAAGTAGCGTTGGAACTCTTCCATTTCTCGTTTCGATCCGCAATATATCATTTTCTTCTTCAGCTGTTCGGGTGTGTGGATGACCGCGAGCCACAGGATATTCACGGATCGAACTGAGCGCACTGAGTCGGTCATTGTGTTTTTGAACTGCGTGGAGATGCATTCGGGGAATCTCAGGATGCGCGAACCACTCGGCCTGCTTATGACGGATGTCATGTCGTCGACAAGGATGGAAGAGAAGAAGAGATTCCCCAAGATCCATAGGGACGCGGCTGACGGAATTCGACTTTTTAGGTGCCCCGAAAACTGAGCAGAACTCGAGAACGTACACAGGATGTCGAGGAATGTCAGAAAGGACGTATCACTCAACAGCCAAACGGATGTACCGAGCAAAATCATTATACTCAAGACATATCTGTTCGCGACGTGTCCTTGAATCCCGACGACGGGAACTTTCCGATCCAGAGAAAACGCGAGGACTGCGTTCTCCATGAACATGGGCAACTCAATCGTATTCAGCGGCGGAACATCCGTGTAAACGAAATTCAGGGACATGTTGAAGCATGGCGCGGAGTCGCTGATGAAACTAATCTTCATGACGCTGTTCGCTTCTTGCACGAAAACCGAGTTCTTGATGGTCTGTTCCTTCGAGAGTCTCACGGGACACGAGACCCTGTCGTTTGTGGCTAACCAGTCTGCGAGACACGAGCTCATAAACAGCGGTTTTCGTTCAGTCTCCAAATTCATTCGAAAGCCGAAGGGCATCTCGAGGAGGATCCTCTGAGAGCAGCTGCCGATTGAATCAGATGGCTTCCCAACTGAAGCATCCGCGAATATTATCTCTTTGAAATCGCTCGGGAATTCTTGCAAAGCTCTCGACATTATTGAAGCCGGTGGGAAGTTTTGCGTGATCACAACCAATAGATCATTCGCTTCAGGGCGCCGAAGGAGTGATGACTTGGTCCGCGGAGGGTCGACGAATGTTCGACGGTAGGTTATCACCGTTAGATCGAAGCAGAAAAAAGCAACCCGGTGCTTGTTTCGGACTCTGGCGCTAGAGACGAAACTATCGTCGGTTTTAGAGCTCATTATGTCCCTGGTCAAGTATTGATGCGGCGATTGTTCGTACCGCTGTCTGATGTCACAGCCGATGAGCTCGATGAGGATGCTTCGCGCACTCACAGTTTTCTCAACCTCTTGAATCACGAATGCGACGAGACTCGCTTCCTCTACCGATGCTTCGCGGGAGCGTTTCGGGGAGCTCCCCACATTCTCCAACTCGAGATCTGGGGCCTTCACGTTGTGTGAACTTAGTTTGATCTGGAAGATTATGAAGGCTGCCAAACAACAGGCGCCACATCCAAGATACCTCTTCGACAGCCAGAGTACCCTCATCGTTTTCTTCACAATTCTCGATTTCCTCTCTGGCGGGTCATGGTGGCGATCCCTTCCGGACAATTCCGTCGAACGCATTCTCCCCGGACGACTCCGTCGGGTTCTGGAAGTCTTCAGGGCAGCAAGACTTTCCTTTCCTTCTCGTCCTGCGTGAAAGTACTCAGTGAGATTCGATCACACCCTACCTGCGACCCCAAGCGCGGTAGGCCGATTTCCTCTCCGAAGAGGGCATTCTTCCACGGTGGTACTTGGTAGCACGTTCGAAGCTACGGGAACAGCGGATATCGCTATGCATTCTTCAGACATCGAGTCCAACTTCCACCAATCTCTAGCGCGGCGTCGGAACTCTGTCACCGGCTGAAGGCACCAACGACAACTGGTATTCGCGCAGGAGAAAGCCGCCCCCGACCCGGGCAGGGTGAAGGCTCCTCGGTCTTGTCAATACGATCGAAGGCAAGGCGTTGGGATGATGAATAATTTAGCAGCTGGCAGGGGAATTCGAAAGAACTCACAAGTTTTTTCCGCTATCCTTGCTGATCTTCCTCCAGCGTGGAAGCATTCGACTTCGAGCGGACGAATAGAGAAGTTTCGGACCTCGCGCTCGAGCTCCCGGCTTACCAATCAGTCAGCCGAATCTCCTCAGCAGGAACCAGTTGACCGGCACCATTCAACCGACATATGGTCAACAATGAGCAACACCGTTCGACCGGAGCCTTTCGGAGGAACGGGCATGCCAGGATCCGCACACGCAGACAGGGAATCATTCGAGGTTTTCGGATTGAATACCGAAATCCTGAACAACTTCGCTCCCTTCCGATTCGACATCACCCTGAAATATTTGATCGCGATACAACTTCCGTGGATTCTCGGACACTCGCACCGAGCAAATGGTATTCGGTGAACTTTAAAGGAGCGATCCGGCGCACATGGCGGATACGCTTCGGGGAAACCTTTAGAACCTCAAAGGAGTCTCCCGAAGAATCGAGGACCTTGGATGATGAGCCTCCTGACGGCGTCGATCGAATATCCTGTTAAGGTAAGGGGTGGAGCAAGATGGATTGACGTCAGCTTGAAACACAAACGTGGGTTTCGCTCTCGTACTGACATGTGAGTGTCGCTGACTTGAGGCTCTGCTTCCGAAGAGATTCTTATTTCCCACATCGCTGGATTGAAATCGAGAGGGAAGTAAAGCGCGGGAACCTCTCGCGGCTGGAGAAACGAGAGATCGCACGAAAATGAAGAAGCGGAGCTCGAGTGGGAATAACAGAATGCTCATGACGAATCACGAAAAACTTGGGAGGGATCCTCAGCAGGTCCCGTGTGGGGGAAACGAGGGGTCTTACTCAGATTCTGAACCCGGAAGCATGGCGATTCGGAACGACGAGGTGTCAGTCAAAAGTGCGGATCTTGGTAGGGACCGAGCTCCGGATCCGCGGTGCTTTCGTGCGAAAGCCTTGCGGTACCTGGCCCCGCGCACGGAACAAAATCAACGCCAACTCGTTTCCCGCAGGATACAATACTTTCCTGGAATAGTACGGACGCTTGGAGGCCGGATTCCCGTTTGACGACGAGTCTGTCCGGGTGGCTCTACGTTATCTGGCGCTGCACGCGGGAGGAATCGACATCAAGTCTTTTCCCGAGGAATACAATCCACGGACATCCTGAGCATCTTCGAATGCATACGCCTCCCTCATTTCGAAGTGTGCGGCTTGCGGGATCGTCGTCGCAAGGGGGAATCAGCGCCGATCATCTGGTCTCCTTGCAGCGCAACTGCGAAAATCTGTGCGGATTGACGGATGCTGCAGGGAGGGCGGTCCCGTGTTATTGGTTCTTCGCCGAAGTCAAGGTAGGATGCCAATATGTGCATTACTATTTTGACCTATCCAAAGACAACAACGGACGCGTCTACTCCTCGGGTGCCCAGGGTGTGGATAGGCCGTATGCTGATGACTTCCTGGCTTTCCTCACGAGGTTCTTCGAGGACTTCGACCAGTTCCATCGCTGCCACGGAAGTGCAGTGGAAAAATCTCAGCTTCAGACCCCGAGCATGCTGAAAAGAGTCATCGTCGAAGGAGTAACCCCCAACTCTCCTGTTCCGGATCCATCGGAGCCATCGGAATCAGATCGAATACCGGCACTTGAGAAGCAACCGCGAATCGTCTTCAAGGAGATTGTGACTGCGGGATTTGGAGAGTTCTTGCGAGAACTAGAGGAGTGCGACAATCCTTCCCTGGATGGATTGTTACCCTCAAACGATGAGGATGATTGGAACCCGGAAGACCAATGAGTTCTTCGACTTTTGGACTGAGCATGATGCCTCCAGATAATCCAATAAAGCTTCTGTCAGCAGAGGAAATGAGACTTCAATTTTTCGTCAAAGATATGCCGCGTATCAAAACGGTGCTCAGTTTCCGCAGCACCGATGCCCAAACTCTCTTGCCTTCCGAGAGATGGGTACCAACGGTCTCCATTTAGGGAGGTCCCGCAGAGGAAGCTTGTAGAGAGGGGCGGTTCAAGAATACCAGGATTCGGCGGATTATCTCCATGGGAAGCTCCGCCCACAAGTCACAAGGTTTTCGCCGACGGGGAGAGGACACGCGGAAACCAATCACAAGCCGTAAAAGAGACGCGAGAAAAAGAAGTTCGAGAGCCGTTGCTAGACTTTGATATTCGACAGCTCCAACTGATGCTTATCGATGCTCCGACGCGTCATCGCCCTTCTCCGCGCTTCGAGCTCCGAGGTGATTCGAAGAGCTCATTCCTCCGACAACCAGATCCACGGAGGAATCGTCTCCGATGAGTCTCCCTCGTCGGCGCAGGTGTGGAAATCGTCCGAGTCAGGATCAGGGGCGTGCCCAACATTTTTTTTCGGGAGAGGGGTGCAAGTTTTTTTCCCGATAAAAAAATTCATCGATGAGGGGGAAATCAAAGAATGCCGCTCCAAAAGTCGACCGAGGTAGTACGAAACTCAGGTCATCGGGGAAGGGGGGCCCTTGCTTCCCCCCTGAGCACGCCACTGGTCAGGATACCGGAACCAGATCCTTTCTTATCTGAGCGTCACGTTGGGGAACCGAAACGTCCGGGAAATAACTCTTCTAATCATCCATCGCAGAAGAATCAGGTATCAAGCTTCAGCTCGGATGGCGTCGATTCGGCTAAAATAGAAAGATCCTCAGTGCTTTGGGTGGAGGATCAGCTCCCCCAGCGAGCAGACCGAATCCATTCCTCCGTTCTCGATCTTCAACTTCGCGAGGTGAAGATAAGGCCGACTGCCCCAAGACCTGACGTCTCCGAGCCGGAGGCGGAGCCCTTGGAGGAGATTTTTCTCACATTCGCGCCGCGCTTAAGGGTCCCCGACGACAGTATCGTAGTGTCGGGCAGATGCAGGATCATATGAGCCGGAATTTGAAGATTCCCATATATTCAAAATCGGGGATATCTGATGCACACACCGCAGGGGCGGATCCAGGAGTCCTCCAAGGGCCAATGGGTCAACGCATCGAGGGAGGGGCGGATCGATACCTGGGTCCTGCTATAACATGAGGAGCGTAGGAAGTCGGAAGTCTCGAGGGGGGCGATCGCCCTACCGCCCCCCCCTGGATCCGCCACTGACACACCATGTGACGATAAAAATCAACTCGCAAATCTCACCTTGCTAACTAACCCCGCGCAGTATTGTCCGGGTACACAAGGGAGCTCTCAGAGAGGATTGGAACCACGACGATCCACTGCCAAGCTCGAAGAAGTCAGATATAATGGTAGAAGTCATAAAGAAATCGAGGTACGTCGGAGAAGAATCGTCTTGGTAATCCAAAAACGAGCAGACGAAGAATCAGGATCTCAGTTTCATTTCTTCCTGTCGTTGTTGGCAACCGAATTCGCCATATGACGATTGACCAAGAGAGTATCTGACTGGATAAGTTGTTGCGTCAAAAACATTCTCCGGAACTAGTGTCGGGAGGGATTCCCGCGCAATCGTAGACTCTTGTTCTCGGAGGCGGCCCTGAATGCACATAAGATTGAATGTCCAATTGACCAGTAGCGTAGCAAGGCGGGGGGGGGCGGACCGCCCCGGGCGGCACTTCCTACGGAGCTTTTAGGGGCGGCATTTCGGGGTTTTGCATCCAAAAAAACGGAGTGTTTCCGAGGAAAAAATATCTTGCGGAGGGCGGCATTTTCGTCGAGCACGGTGGAAAAACGGGAAATTTCGAATCACCGCCCCGGGCGGCACTCCGGCTCGCTACGCCACTGCAATTGACTATTCTTCAACTACCGGGACAAAGTTCCAAAATTTATTCACACCTAAATATCTATCCATACATCCATCTAACTACCTCCTGCGACTATCCTACCTATGCGGGGAGCTCCATTGATTGCATATTCTTGCGCGGACGGCCTTGTGGGTATTGATTGGAGAATTATTTACAAGCGTTGACTAGGTCGCCGTAGTAGAGGGTGGCCGTTTTTTCCCGACCCGCCAAAAAATTAAGTTCCAGCTCTACACCGCCCGTCAAGCCCGCAACTCTAGCACTCCGATGGATCTGATCCAGGGCCATGTTCTTCGGCATCAAGAGGGCGATGTTCGGTGAGAATTTGGCGCAGTGCCGAAGGATCTTGACGAAATCGGGCTCCATCTTCTCGAGATCGAATAGGCCATTCGAGTACGAAGGGCCACCCCAAGGAGGACCGCAGATGATGGCGTCGAGCGGGTTTTTTGAATAGATCCTCCTCCAAGTCGAAGAAGTTGCTGACTTTGAAGGAAATCTTCTCCTCCGGGACGCCGTAAAGTCTCGCCATCCGACGCGCGCTGTTGACTTCGTATTCGTTGATGTCGGAGGCGAAGACTTTCGAAACCTCGTCCATGACGGCTGCCTGAACAATGAAGCCGCCGGCGCCACAGAAGGGATCGAAGACCCGGATTTCCTTCCCAGTCCCCGGCTGAGAGCGATGACTCTCCTCGCGATGTGCTTGGAGATCTCCTCCGGAGACACCGAGAACCAGGCCGTTCGGCTCAGTGCGAGGCTCTCTTGGTACCTCGAGATCAAACGGAAGCGTTGCGAGAAATACTTCCGCATTCCGTCTTCTGAGCAAACCTTGCGGGCTGGAGCTGTGGCCATCCTCGCGAGGAACTCGGTCTCCTTGGCCAACTCGACTCCACACAAGCGGCAAGGAGCCTTGCTAACCATGAAGTTGGTCCTCGCGGCCTTGTCAGCGAATAGTAGGCCGGTGGTCTCGAGCTGCTCCACCCGCAGGACTGTTGTACCGAGCTTCCGGTCCTCGCAACAACATCTCGGACCTGAGCGAGTGGACCGGGGCCGGAAATTCTCTCGGGGCTTCTTCGGGAACACACTCTCACAGTCAGCCGCATAGGAGCGACTCACCACGACAGGTGTTCCGTCCGATTCCGCTCGAAGGAGAACTCGGTAAACTGGTCCTCCCTCGGAGCCGCAGAGGAAATTTCGCGTATCCTGGCGCGAAGGAGCCGCGATTGACCTTTGGTGTCTGGGCTCGTACTCTAGAAGATGGGCCGAGCATCGTATTCCTTCGATTTGCACTCCGTAATGGCCGGTATGCTCGGTCGACACTAAGAAGGTCGAGCTCGAAACCGCGGTGATGGATGCTGATCCGCGGGGGACGATCCGTTCGTCTTGTAAACGGCTCAGCACGGATCTCGCTGAGACATGGCCTCCCGGAACAATGTGGAGGATCTTCGAGCGCCCGGGAGAGGAGCAGGGTAAATGATTGGGGAAGTCGCTTCCACGACGCTCGTCTCACCAGGACCACTCAGGGCGGACACCCTAGCGACCACGTCCCGTTCCTGATGCTCGTTGAATTGACTCTCTAATTGATGTTTGTTGAACTTCTCTTCGGCGATGAGCTCGGCTCCCCGGCGTTCCTTCAATTCCTTGAGCGTCTTGAACATTGATCGGAGCTCAGACCGTACAACTCGCCTGACGCTGTATCGTCGGATCGCATTTTTGTCGGACGGCGACGTGAACAACACTGCACCGAACATTGTCTCGGATGAGCGCCTCGTTGAAGCCATTATCCGGATGACTTCTGCCACAGAAAACCTTTGCTCCCGAGCTCACAGCATGAACTCTGCCACGGACTGACTGTAGTCATCTTACTTTTCTGGCTTTTTATTGATCTCTAAGACAAATTGGGAGAGTGCGAGGGTACGATTGAATGCGACCTCACCAATCATTCTCGGGCGCCCCATCAATCGCTTGGATGATTCAAATTCTCTGGGGTTGGGGCTCTTCTTCGCTTTGAATGCGGGGTCGACCGCTGTCGACCGAATGGCATGGGGGGGGATAGCTTCTAAGAACCCGGATTATGACGGACCATCGGATAACTAACGAATTTCGAAAAAGCGATCCGGCCTCGTGCTCTTAC
>NW_003803549.1:0-1331 GCF_000255335.2 Galendromus occidentalis
CGTCGGTTGCGGTGTTCTCTGTACCTGTGAACGGCCCTCTTCCGGTCGTCCCCACGAACGCCGCGTCTCGTCTGATGTTTTCGATAATCTTCAGGTCGTCAATTAGCTCGTCGAAGGTCGTGCAAGGGCGCGTTTCCAGGGTATTCAAGGCTCGAAGACGTTGGAGCGAGTGCTCTGGCCGGTGCAGCCTTTGGATGGCAATGGAACACTCGATTTCATCGACTGAGCAGGTTTCCACATCGCTGACATCTGTTTGTGCCTTGATCTGGCCTGCCATGTGATCGAGGTCCGTGAACTCTTGGTTCGGGTCGAACAACTTGAGTCTTCTCCGGAAAAGA
Organism: Galendromus occidentalis; assembly: GCF_000255335.2. Taxonomy (NCBI): domain Eukaryota; kingdom Metazoa; phylum Arthropoda; class Arachnida; order Mesostigmata; family Phytoseiidae; genus Galendromus; species Galendromus occidentalis. Next base: position 339 of record NW_003803549.1, read on the forward strand.
GACGTAGGTTGATCGAAGAAGGTTGTCGGCTCGTCGATGAGGGAGTCGTAGGATAATTCGCTCACCTTCTTTGGAATGATTCGTTTGGCGAATTTCCGGTACCCTGTCTTTCCCAGTTATGAGACGTTAAACCGTGCTCGGTCTTCGGTGTCGCCGGATGGACTGTTCGGCTTCGATGATTTTTTGATAGCGTTCAAACCAATTTTCGAACGTCAGATCAAGCTCTGCATCGAATTGGAATTCTAGGATCTAGAACGAGTCGAGTTTGTACTCGAAATTCCTGGAAATGGATGGAGCGGGGTGCTAGAAATGAGATGCCGTTGACCAGGATTCTTTGGGCTTCTGCAGAATTCCCTGCATCTCTTCTCCTGAGTATTTCGCCATGCTTGGACCTCTCTGTCTTGTGGTCCGTGGTGGGGTTCACTTCGCACGTTGGGGTTCACTTTAAGCTCACCTGAACAACACTTGTCACCTTTGTCCACGTGAGATCGCTCGCGAATTCGCGCCAGCCGGATTCGTTCACTTCCACGTCGCCGGTTATGTTGTGACGGGAACCTGTGAAAACCCGGACGGCAGGGGATGCTGGTCGCTCTCGGATGGCCCAGCTCCGGAGGCACAAATACGTAATAAATGAGAGGGGAACTGAACACCGCACTCTCGGAGTATCTTCAATCGGATTGCTTCATTTTTCGAATCCATTCCGGATCACCGACATAAAGGGATGAGAGTAAACGGAGGAAGTGGGGAGAGGGCTGACGCCTGACTCGCCGGACTCTGACGGCTCAACAAAAACTGAAGATCTTCCCTATTGACGAAGTACACCGCCTCTCGAGCAAAAAATTCTGCAACGGTGGCAGAAGAGCGTCACAGTATTTCCTAATGTGTCGAAGCTCGCGCGAATCGTCTTGTCAATTCCAGGCACGTCGGCCGAGGCCGAAAGAAGATTCTCATCCGCGGGGAACGTTATGAGAGAAAAAAAGCTGCTCGATTGAT
>NW_003803550.1:0-1050 GCF_000255335.2 Galendromus occidentalis
GGGCTCATCACTATGCTCGCCCTAGAATTTTCACAACTTCGCCTGTAGCGACCGATGTATGTAGGCGCGCCTTGCAGTCCCCTACGAATTGGCATCGCCAGAATTGCGTATCACCGTCCTTGCTTCGTTTTTCCCTGATGTACAGGTGACCTTCGAACTGCATTTTCGGTCGACCCCGCTGGGACAGTACCTGGTTCTCCGTAGCGGACGCCATAGCCTTGATCTGATCCGTTCGGGCGGTGACGTCGGCTCGAGTGTACAAAGAGATTCCTTGAGGTCGCTGGACACGATAAGCTCAATCTGTATTCACGATTCAACGACCACGTTCGAGAGCCTGCGTGCCCGCTCAGGCTGTGTAGTGAACAGCGACGGTGGGTCGATTGGTGTGCTCTCACTCCGCGGACCCGATAAGAATCGCTGCGGATCTCAACTTCAGCATAGAAAAGAAGCTCGTGGAACTCGAGTCGGCGTTCGATTCCTTCTCCCGCGATCCGGAGCTCGGCGCCGACGATGTTAAGCTCACCGAGGAGTTCGACACACAGTACAGACACTCGCGGGACTCTAAGTCCCATTGTCGCGCCCTGCAAGCTAGGATCGTCATGCTGGAGGGAATCTACGGTGCGGCTCCGGGACACTCTTCCATCAACCGCTCCGACCATCTCGATCGTCAGCAGCAGACGATGTCTACACCGGCTCCATCTCACCGATCATAACAATGCAGACACCGACAGACGAGACCGCGTTCGCGGGATCAGCTGATCCTACGTCAGGCATACACAACGAAGAATATCAACAACGGAGTAGTGTTTCGGACCCTCAAAATTGTTATGTCGTGAAAGACCCAGCGAAGAAGATTCCCCGATTCAACGGTGATCCGATTAAATTCGACGAGTGGTGGTCGCTGTTTTCGTACTTCGTGGATTCGAAGCCCATCGAGGTTGTGGAGAAGTGTCGAATTCTTAAGGGCTCCCTCAGTGGGTCAGCGTTGAAGACAGTGGCTCACCTACGAATCGCAGCCGAATCTTACGAAATTATGAAGTTCACGATCAG
>NW_003803551.1:0-1118 GCF_000255335.2 Galendromus occidentalis
GGGGTTGAGCACACCGTGCTGCGCTGTGCCGCCCTCCGGGGAGTCAGGGGCGAGGGGGTTATGGGTTTCGATGGACCGGGACTGAGGGAAATGGTCCAGTTCGGTCTGAGGGGCGCGGAAGAATGGGGGAAGGTATCGGGATTCTTGGATCGGGTTATGACGGGTAAAACAGCGATGGAAGATGCGAGGAGGGCGAGTATACGTCGGCGGGCCGTGGCGGGGGATACCGCGGGACCGACGGACTCTCATGGACAATAGGGCTGGGTAGGGCATGCCTTATTGACGCAACAGTACACGTTCACCATCAACCACGGTACACGACAACGACACACGGTCATCACACACAACGCGATACACTCATTCACTCGGTTGCGAACAGGGAGGCACTAGAATAGGGGGAGAAACCGGCGGCTGGCAACCGTCGGGACATAGACACGTACAATCCAAAACGTTCACCATCTACCACGTTACACAACAACAACACACGGTCATCACTTACAACGCCACACGACAACGCACAAATTTGCTGGTAGAGGGGGGGTCGAGAGTAGGGGGTAAGGAGCAGCTCCCGCTCTCATGTGTTCGAAGTATTGCTAACCCAGTTCCGTCCATGAGAGCGGCGCCCCCGCCCGAAAGCGGGGGTTGGGGAACCACCAGGTTTTTAGTGGGTTTGCGACTCCCACAGTACCGTGAGGCGCTGTGCACGGTCTGCAACACGCATTTTTATTCCTGGCCCCCGCAAAAAAAAAAAAAAAAAAAAAAAAAGTTCATCATTGATAGTGGCGCCACGCACCACGTAGTTAACAACAAACGTTGGTTCACAGGCCTGAACAACAACTCCGACTTGTGCACAGTTCAAGTTGGAAGCAATCACACCCTGCAGGTTCGGGGTTGTGGCTCAATCCTACTGAACGTCGGAACAGGCAAGAACTCTCAAACGATGAAACTTGATCAAGGGCTCTATGTTCCTCGAATGAGGAAAAACTTACTGTCAGTTAGCAAGCTGACGGAGCAAGGATATAGCGTTCTGTTGACAAAGAACGAATGCACCATAAAGGGTCACAGAACCCTAGTTCTCGGTAAGAAAGAGACGGTACTCTATGGAATAGAAAATAAGC
>NW_003803552.1:0-1562 GCF_000255335.2 Galendromus occidentalis
GATGAAACAACACTCTGTTCTCGTTAGGAATCAGTCGCTGAAGATTTGCCGCATGGTGCGACAGCGTAGCGTGGTGACGGTCTCGACGTGCGACATCATCGCTTTCAAAGGGTTGCGTGCTGCAGTGCACCACATGCCAACAATTCAAAGAGAGTCTGGGGGAGGGAGATAGCGTCGATCGCATCCCTGCTCGGGTCAATCTACAGCGTGAAATTATGGAATCCTAGGCTCGCTGGGGCTTTCGGTCATAGTTTCATGACTCGGCGCTCAACCGGTGGATGAGAAGTGCATCCGGAAACGAGATTATCGAGTGAACCTATGGAATATTATAACTTAAGGAACTGGATTTCTCCCGAAAAGCGGGAAACCGGACATTTCCTACCGAACAGCACGAAACCGGACAAAAGGACAGGAACCGGACGTGTCCGGTAGAATAGAAACTCTACTTATGAGCGAATGGAAGGCTGGATGGTGCGGGCGACGACCCTCTTTTAAGCGAGTTTCTCTAACGAGCGAGTCTCTTTTAGGCGAATTCTTCAGCATGGGAGTCTATGGGCTCGAAAACTGGTGAATCTCGTCGGTCTCCCATATGTGCGATTCTCTTATGAGCGTATCTCTTATAGACGGGTCCGACTGTAATCAGCTGGGCCGGCGGTCTTGTTTTAGTGGAGTCGGTCTTGCACTGTAGGGTCAGGAGGTTATGATCACTAATTGCCGTGATTTCCCTCTCTTCGTCTATGTGCATGTACTCGACCATTTCCAGGGCTGAGGTGTTTACGAGTATGTATTCGATGGCCGATTTTCCTCTCGTGTATTTCCCTCTACATTTCTCAGTCTTTTTCAGGATCGTCAGCAAGCAGTCGGAAGCGAATTCTTCAAGGAGAGTTCCTCTCGCGTTGCTTTCTCCGTCGAGCTCTTCCATGTGTGCGTTCGCATCGCCTCCCATGATTATGCAGTCAATATCGCTGCATCTGTCATGAATAAAAAAATTTATAGAGTCGTACGTCATTTTGTTCGTGTCTCTAAGTGCATGTGCTATGTAGAAGGATATGGTTATCCAACTTCGTTTGCCCACTGTAAACGCTTGAGCTATCCAGTCATCTCCCTTCTCGGTCCAGATTATCTCCAGATGCGTAGAGGTCAGGATTCCAATTCCACCGTGGGAGTATTGCCGCCGAGCTCTCTCCGGTTGCTGCTATTAAATTGGTATCCTTCAATATGTGGACATTGCTCGTCGTTCATGAGTCGCGTCTCTGATAGGAGCATAACATTAATTTTCTTATCTATCAGTACGTCTCTCTCAAGCGCCGCCCTTTTCGCCTTGTTGTATCTCGTGCCATTGATATTTGAGACACCGATATTTAGCTTCGTCGACCTGTCCGGTTCCAGAAATTTATTATTTCTCTTCGCCACCGTCGGGTCGAATGGGCGTAGTGGGCTCTCGGATTCGCTAAAAACGAGACTTTTTGCCGTCTCTATGGTCCGCTCGTCCTCGGCCTCTACCTTCCCCACTAGGTCCTGGTTGTTCTTGTGGTTCCGGTTTCCGCCATACGTATTTGGAA
>NW_003803552.1:1785-11313 GCF_000255335.2 Galendromus occidentalis
TCCCTTGCACTTCTGGCAGCTTTGGGTTGCAGCTTTGCTTACTGCTTCCTCCAAAGCTCTTTTTCTTCTCGGCTACTAGTTTAGCCTTCCTTCTTTTCATCTCGTTCCTTGAGTCCAGGAACTTCTGGAACGCTTAGCGAGCTACTTCTATCTGGTGATAGTCGTTGTCGCCCACGCCGATGTTTAGGAGCTCCTCTATGGCTCGCTTGATTCGGTTGTATGCGATTTTGTTGCCAATCGCGTTGAACCGAATGCTCAGAGGATCGTCTGCTTTCTGAACCTTAATGTTTCTCGGATCTCTTGATATAAGTCTCAAGTCCATAACTTTAACGGTCATACCTTTGACCTCTTTGAGGTTGGTGGCCTCGATGTTCACGGACTCAATTGTTTTGTTGGTGCCGCCTTCGATCATTGTGCACCACGTCACTGATAGCACTCTTTCGTTTCGCCTGAGTGATGCCAGTGGCGTGATAATCTTTCCGAGCACTTCTACGGCGCTGAGCCCACATTGTGCCAGGGAGCACAGGTCGTCGATTCCTAGGTGACAGATCACATGGGCTTCTTGTTCCGGTTGACTGCCTAGGAACTGGAGTATTTGCGAGACAGCTGATTCCGCATTCAACTCGCTCAGGCAGGTGAACTGCCCGAATATGGTGTTGCCTGCGAAGTGAGTGAACAGGTCGACATCGGGTTTTCCGAACTTCAGCTTCCGAAGTCCTTTGTCTGTGTATATCAGCACACAGGGGTTGACGGTCTTCGTCGGCTAGTGCTCTCCTTCCTCGATGTCCATCTGACTGACTGCCTCGGCTACTGTCTCGGCTGCCACGTCTGTTTCACTTTTTTTTGAGGTTTTCTCGACCTCTTCTAGTTGGGTTTGCAGGGCTGCAACCTGTGACTGCAGCTCCTCGATTTTTCTCGCCAAATCGAGGGCCTTCAGTTCGCTCTCTTCGAGAGCTTCTTTTGCGTGCTCTGCCTCGATCCGGGCCAGTAAGGCAGCGCTGTCGGACCTCTGAAGGGCCAAAACTGATTCGGCCAGTTTTGTCCTTAGATGTCCGGTGAGACAACACCGGTTTTCGACTCCATCTTCTACGGAGTTTTTCGCGCATTGCTCACACGTGCTTACGAATTTGGCAATGTTATCCACGGACGAAAAACCTGACTGGGTAGATGGGGCGTTTTGTTTGCTTCGGTGCGTTGCAGAGTTGTGTTTACTCTGCACGCTTTCGCACTTTTTTTCACTCGTAAACTCAATTTTTCGATTTTTTTTCGAGAGCGATTGATTCAGCGCGTGCTGTTGTTCACAAGTAGCAGACGATTGAGTATATCGCTTCGATTATCTCTTCTTTGTCACTCGTGGGCCTATTCGGGATCTCCTCCATCTGGTATGCCTCCATCCTTGCTTGTTTCTACGGACATGCTGCCGCAAAATGGTTGAAACCGTCGCAGACCAAACACTGTTTGCCGATCGCTGGGCAGCTTCTGTCATTGAATCGGTGTGCTTTCCCACAGTTTCGACACCGATGAGAGGAGCCATAGTTGTTCGAGCGATGGTGTCAATTTCCTGGCAGTCCGGCACTCGGTCTGCTATGGAGCGCGCCACGTCTCGCCGAGAACTGCCCTCTCTGCGCGACGGCGAATGCCACGGAATCGTCTGCCTCGTCTCGACTCGCGCGCTCCACCGAAAGATTCCCATTTTGGAAGCTTTTGAGCTCCTTCCCTGAGCTCTCCATAGCCACACAGATATCGAGTGCTTTATCCAACGTCAACGTTTTCTCCTTCAACAATTCTCTCCTCGTGAGATCGCACGCCACCCCCGATACTACATATCTTGTCTCTGAGCATTCTGTCTTCTTCTTTGAATTTGCACAACAACACTTTCTTCCTTAAGTCGATCATCCACTCGTCGGTTGCTTCATCTTGCTTCTGAGAACGTGTCCAGAAGACGTGTGATACGTTGTGTTCCGACTCACCGGACTTGAATTTGTCTTCCAATTTCTGTAGAGCTTCATTCAAGGTGCTTGGCTTATGAATTGCAAAAATGTTGTTGAATTCGTTGATCACGATTTGGCCTCCCAGCATCTTTAGACAGGCAATCATGACATCCTCCCCTTTTTTCGCCGTTTCGGTGGCGGGTAGATACGTCTCGAAGAGATCTCTGAAGCGGTTCCATTCCTCCGCTGTTTTGGTTCTCACCGCGATGTCTTTCACTAGCTCCAGTTTTTCCATTTTCCCTTGGTGATGCGTTTCTTCTTGGGTCGCCTTAGGCTCGATTTGACGATTTCACACCGCTGCCACCATGTTTTACCATGTTTTACCAAGTTCTGTATTGAGAGCACGAGGTTACGTCGTGGAGCCGGACATTGCAACTGCTGTGCCGGGCGGGTTTATTTACAGAGGTCGCGGTCTGCTAGTGGCCTCCTTGCCACTATCATCGAACTGTCTCAGGCTTATGACATCGGTTTCGAACTCGTTCACGAACTTCATGTACCTTAGATTAATTGTCTCGTACTTTTTGTTCTTTCGCGGCGGATTCTGCCCCATACAAAGAAGCAGCATTTCGGCTCTGTACGTATGTTCCTGCTCACGTAACCGCTTCACCATTTCGAATATACTGACGTATTTCTTCAGGATCAGTGTGTTGAGCGCGTGGTGCCAGCCTTCTGAATGGTTTGTGGTTTGAGGTCCGTAATTGCCGTAATGATTCCACATCGCGCGTGGGAAGACGTCGGATTCTAACCATGTATTTACTAAGTAGTCTTTAAACTCCTCGAGAGCCGGGTACGCAGAATGATTAGGGGCCACCGCCACTCAATTCAGTTCTATCCACGCATTATCGATCGCACTTAATGGAGCCAGTGCCAATTCTCCGCGACCGCGGAGGAATCGTCTTATTTCGACGTCATCATAAAATCGGCTCAACCCGAGTTGCTGCGCCTCGCGCCGCAGAGTTCGCCCAAAATGAAAGTTACAGCCTTTCAAGTCAACTGCGGGGAACGTTTCTCTGATAGCAGACAAAGCTGCGACCTCAGAATCGAGTTGAAATGCTTGTCGGTGGAATACAAGACCCTTCGATACGGCATAGTCTTTCAACAACGAGCGCAATACTTGAACAACCTCAGGACGATGGTGTGCTAGACCCTGTAGCGTACTTTTCGCGACGATTGAAGCCATCAGAAATGAAACGAAAGGCAATACATCTAGAATGCTTGGCCATCAAACAAGCGATCCTTTATTGGCAACATTGGCTAATAGGAAGAGAATTCACTGCGATAACTGATCACTAGAGCTCGGACTTTCAAGCAAAATATTTTGCTTGGAAATGCTTATTTAGGACCTTCTCGGTCGGAAATGCTTATTTCGAGATTTAAAGGCATATAATGCTTATTTCGAAATCTTACGCTCGGGGATAGCCTCCCGAGCAGCATTTTCCGAGAGAGCCCGGATGTCTCGTCCATTGCCAATCATTCACGCATCCGGGAGTCTCGGCGCCTGCGACTTCAAGAATGCTCAACATTGCACGTTGCACACCGCATGGCTTTGACGACGTTCAAATCAAACACGGCCAGCCGGACTGCTCGGTGATCGCTTGCCACCACCTGCGAACGAAAACATTCGTTTCGAGAAGTGAACGTGGGAAGGAAGGAAAGAATGCCGAAAGAAAAATCAACGCCGAGGTCGAAGACGGAGACCTTCGTGAAAGTTTTCGGTTGTGAAGTACTCTCGACGGACGGTCGCGTTCTGTTCTGCAAAGTCTGCGAGAGAGGAATCTCGGCCGATAAGAAGTTTGCGGTTCCACAACGCATGAACGGTGTGAGACACAAATCGTTAGTGAAGAAGAAGAAGCAGCAGACAGACTCATCGAGCGTCTCTCAGATGGTACCGTCCCTATTAGCTTCTGGGAAGCAATCGCAATTCCATCTCGACCTCTGTGATGCCTTCTTGTCGAGTGGCATACCGCTTTCCAAATAAGACAACGAAAAACTAAGATCGTTTTTCGGGAAATACGTGAAACATCAGGTGCCGAGTTCATCCGCGTTGCGCAAAAACTATATCAGGAGCGCCTACGAGAGCAAGTTGGACTCTATCAGGAGCTATGTCGCTGGGAAGTTCATATGGCTGTCTGTCGATGAAACGACGGATGCTACAGGTCGTTTTGTAGCCCATGTTGTCGTCGGGACAATGGAAGCGACATCCAGCCGAAGTTTTCTTCTGCAACTACTGGGTAACTGCAAACGGTAGTACAATATCGCAGGTCTTCGTCAATTCGTTGACGCTCAGCTGGCCCCAGCAAATCCAGCACGACCGTGTGCTCTTGTTTGTGTCGGACGGCGCAGCCTATATGAAAAAAGCAGGCCCGGCTCTCAAAGTGATGTTCTCGAAAATGCTGCATTTGACCTGCACCGCGCATGCATCGAGTGGCAGAAGAAGTGAGACTCCTGTTTCTGAAGGTAGACAAGCTCGTCTCGAATGGCAAGAAAATTTTTCCGAAATCAGCTTCAAGGACAATAACCTTTCGCGAGATGGCACCCGGGATACCTCTGCCGCCTCAACCAATCCTGACTCGATGGGGAACCTGGATTAACGCCGCTCTCTATAACGCCGAGAATTTCGAGGCTTTCGCGGTGGTTGTCCAGTCTCTGGACGCGTCTGAGGCCGCGAGCCTTGCGCCAGCTCAAGGATTGTTGGAGGACGAGTCCCTGAAACGAGATCTCGCTTTCATCAAAAGTCATCTCGGTCACCTACCACCTGGCATCGAGAAACTTGAAAAAAAAGAGACTCCTCTAGTCGAGAGCATTGGAACGTTCGAACGAGTTCTAAACGCACTCGAAGATACGCCAGGCCAGATCGGGGACCGGCTCCGACAAAAGCATAAATCGGTATTGAGTCGGAATCCAGACTACGGTAGTGTCAAGGCGATTGCGGATGTTTTAAGGGGGGATATCCCCGAAAGTTGTAACCTCGATTCTAGTCCTGGGGAAATTGCCGCCTTCAAATTCGCTCCGTTGACGTCCGTTGACGTGGAGAGGAGTTTTTCTCAGTTGAAATACACCCTTGACGATCGTCGTCACAGTTTTACTTTCGAAAACCTACGGATGGTGCTAATTGTGTACTGTAATGCTTAAGCTAAATCATAACCTTGTATAGATCGTTCGAGCATATCCCGCGCTTGAAAGAGCTTATTTTCTCATTTTTTGGTGCATATTTGCTTGCTTATTTCTCGTTTTTTCAGTGCTTGAAAGTCCGAGCTCTACTGATCACAAACCGCTGGAGGAGCTCAAAGTCAAGGCCCGCACGGACGAAATTCTAGGTGACTTGGTCTACTGCTTATCGCAATATCATTTCACCATCAGGTATGCGAGTGGAAAAACGAATGTTGAAGCGGATTCCTTGTCGAGAAACCCAGTCCTAGAGAGCTTCGAGAACAAAGATGACGTTCTCAGAGAGATTAATCTGGTGACAATGAGCGAGATCGTCGCAGATCAGGAGAGAAGCAGAGAAACCATCGATACCTCGAATAATGTGGTTAAAAAATAATGGTGTGAGCTTCAAACAAATCCGAGACCGAAAACGGATATTCATTTCAAACGAGATGGGTACGAAACTGATAAGAAGAGTGCATGAGGACTATGGGCACATCGGATCGAGCCAGATGATGCAGACTCTAAGACCAATATACTACTTCAAGAATACGGACCGGAAGATAGAAGCTTTCTGCAAAACATGTGAAATTCGCATCAAGAATAAGACTAGAACAAGGAGGCGACTTGGGAAACTCTCAAAGTTAGGTCCTGCCAGCCGTCCTTATGAGATTCTTTCTGTCGACACAGTCGGTGGATTCTCAGGGAATAACTCGACGAAGAAGTATATGCATATACTGGTGGATCACTTCACTCGGAAAGCCTTCATCGCGACGAGCTCGAGCCAGAAAACGAGAGACTTCATCAACTTAATTGATCGAGTGACTTCAGGGAAAGAAGTAAGACTCATTCTGGCTGACCAGTATTCTGCTCTGAATTCTCATGAACTGAAAAATATGAAAAAGAGGAATATACCGCTGTATTTCACATCAGTCGACACACCCACTTCGAATGGGCTTAATGAGAGGCTTAACCAAGCTCTAGTCAACCGAATACGATGTAAACTCAGGGAGAATCCGAGGATGAGCTTGGGAAAGATAGCCCAAGAATGTGTGGATGAATACAACCGGACAACTCATTCAGTTACGCGATTCCCTCCTGAATATCTAATGAATGGAAAAAGGCCGAATATTGTCCCGGCTTAGTACTTCGACAAAAACAACACAGGGTCGACCAGAATCGACGAAAATGTGATATTAGAGTGGGCGATTTCGTTGCTCTCCAGAGCTAGGAGAATCTGGCTCTAGCCATTCTGCGTTCTCCAAGAGCGGGATTCACCACGTGAAACTCGATTCTCTGATTTAAGGTAAATGCTCTCATGCTTACGAATCATACGGTACCATCTCAGAAGCCAGAATTACGAAAGCCAGAATTGTGGGTTCAGACACGGAAGCCAGAATCGCAGAAGCCAGAATCGCAGAAGCCAGAATCACAGAAGCCAGAATCGCATAAGCCAGAATTCTCATTTGCCAGGATTCTCATAAGCCGGAATTCTCATAAGCCAGAATTCTCATGAGCCAGAATTCTCATAAGCCGGGATGGACCGTCGCCCTGACGGTGCCTTCCAACGCGCAACGAAGCCTACGCTTTTGATTCTGGAACGATGAACGCGCACGCGCGAGGTGTCGCTTAAGTGATGTTCTGGGATCTCAGAGGAGACGGAACGTCGCACCGAGAGTGGCCGCTGCATCTTTCAGCTGATAACACAGGCTGTGTCGTTCCATGAGCTGTAGTGTTGTAGTGAATATTATCTGAGTGATGAGTTTGAGCTCGGTGATGTGTTGAAGAATGATCCAAGAGCAGATAAAGAGTAGTCAGTAAATCAGGGTTTGTCTATCTCCGAATCTTGGTAGTCTTCCCGGACAGTTCGATTTCGAATCTCAATCACGATAGTCGATTCCCAGTCTCGACGTCTCTTCTCGGAGACAAGGTCGCTCGGGAGGAACTCGACAACTTCGAGTCGAGCTCGAGGAAGGTTACTTTTGGCCCTGAGTAGCACAGGATAGCTCGCAATCGTCAGAAACCGGGACAGTCGCCGAAATCTTAGGGACAGTATTGCGATGCACACGTGACAAGTTGCTTCCAGAGTGATGTCGTTCGACACCTTGTCAGTGGGGGCTTCGCATTGTTGTCATTGGGTTTTGCTTGATAATCGCATCGATCCGTACACTCCAACCTGTGTTCCGATTTCCATCGTAGATCAAAATCTTCGCTTTCTCGAGAGTCGATATGAGTGTCATGGCTGTCAAGGAAGTGCTCTCGGCGAAGGGGAAACCCCAATTCTTCGTGGAAAACTACCTTTATGAAGTTGAGAAGACGGTTGGTGGCAGGACATCTTACTGCAGATGCATCAAGCAAAGGAGGGACGGCTGTCCAGCAAGAATAACTATATTGAGATGGCCAGAACCGATGGTCCAAAGGCAGACTGGCGAGCATACTCATGCACCCGACACCGGCGAATTCATCAGGAGGCAGGCATCCGCTCAAATGAAGGATGCCGTTACTCGAAAACAGGATAAAGGTGTTAAACGAGTTCATTCTGAGGTTCTTGCCGAGGAAGTGCGAAATTCGCGTGGTCTCTACGAAGATGAAGAGATAGGAGCAGCACTGCCAACATTCGACTCTGTGCGAGCCTCTTTGTATCGGGCTCGCGCAAAGCTCACACCGGCTTTACCTCAGAGTCGAACGGACATTGTCGTTGAGGGCTTGTACGGGAAAACTTTGAGCGACGAAGATTTCCTCTTGTTCGACGACGGCCTCGAGGACAAAATCCTGGCGTTCGGCACCGACGAAATGTTTAGTATCTTGTGCGAATCGCCCACTGTTTTCATGGACGGAACGTTCAAAGTAGTTCCCCACCTCTTCTTACAGTTGTACACCATTCATTCTTTCCACAAGGGTCAGATGTTTCCGCTCGTATTCTTCCTTCTCCCAGACAAGACCAAGGAGACTTATCGTAGGATGTTTAGTCTGTTGAAGAATCATGCCGATGCGAAGGGCATGGTGTTTGCCCCTCGCACATTCCAGCTAGACTATGAAGTGGCAACCCTGAGAGCCATACAACTCGAATTCCCGCTGTCGGAGATCAAAGGCTGTAATTTTCATTTTAGTCAGAGTCTCTGGAGAAAAGTTCAGCATCTTGGTCTCGTCTCTCACTACAACGATCCGTCGGTCAAGAAACTCATCCGGTCCTGTTTTGCCCTCAGCTTGGTACCGTTGGACAGAATTGACGACGCTTGGCTAGGAATCGACGCAGAGTCTCCGGCCGCGGATCATCCAGCGTATGAACGAGTAGGAGTTTTCAAGGAGTATGTAATCAATACTTGGTTGGAAAATGGGTCGGTGTTTCCACGTAGTTTGTGGAATCACTACCGCAACTTCGGTGCTCGGACAACCAATCACGTCGAAGCGTGGCATAGCGCGTTGAGTCGAACGATCAGGAAAGAACATGTAAACCTGTTCCAACTGATCAACTTCCTGAAAAAACAGGAAGATAAAGGGAGAGCGGACAGACTGTTGCTCCAGGCAGGACAAGCCCCACCGAGGCTCTCCTCGAAGTACAAGAGTCTCAACGACCGCCTTATTCGACTGACGGACGAATTCGAATCCGGCGCGAAGAGTTTGATGGAATATGTTCACTGCGTCGGATTCAACTTGAAGACTTGAGAATTGTGATCGTGAGCTTTAATTTAAGATCTCTGTCGTATCATAATCAGAGGATGAAATGTAATAATGCAGATTTCAGAGAAATATTTGTGCGAGAAATGAAGTCATACCTAGTCCAATATCGTTAACTCCAAGTCCATTCCTTCGAATGCGGGGCAGCACCGGCTTATGAGAATTCTGGCTTATGAGAATTCCGGCTTTTGAGAATTCCGGCTTATGAGAATTCTGGCTTTTGCGATTCTGGCTCCGGCGATTCTGGCTTCTTCGATTCTGGCTTTTGCGATTCTGGCTTCCGAGATAGTACCGAATTGTGAAAGCCAGAATTGCGAAAGCCAGAATTCTCGAAAGCCAGAATTGTGAAAGCCAGAATTGAGAAAGCCAGAATTCTCGAAAGCCAGAATTTCGAAAGCCAGAATTGTGAAAGCCAGAATTGCGAAAGCCAGAATGGCGGGAGCCTGAATTTCCTGGGCTCGGAATTGAGAGAGCCAGACAGATGTTCGCCAGACGAGTGCCACGGCGGTTTCCTCTGATTTCTTATCTTGAACGCGCGCAATGTCGCAAGGGTGCCTGGCTGGGATCTTGGAGGAGACAAAACCGATACATTGGACGGAGGCTCATCGCTGCAGCTGATCACAACAGTCTTCTGTGCTGCTTAGAGAAGTTTGAGCTAAGAGGTGTGCTTCGAGACTTCGCCAAATTGCAGATATAATGATCAGAAGATCGG
>NW_003803552.1:11515-14922 GCF_000255335.2 Galendromus occidentalis
GTGAGACGCCGAAATAAAAGTTTGTTCGTGAGCTGGGTGTTTTCTGTCTCCAAAAGATTTGTCCAGCCCTCACGACACCTCACGAGTCGATTCGGAGGAACCGCGACTCATCGATTAGGATTTTCTCCTCAGGGTAGGCTCGGAGAGATTGGGTGTCTCAGAAGTACAAAGTTTTGAATGATCGTTTGATCCGACTTACAGGAGAATTGGAGACGGGTGCGAAAACGTTGATCGAATACATTCACAGCGTCGGTTATAACTTAAACAACAACTGACGCGATCCCGACCTCCGGAAATGACGGTCCCCAGTAATTGTGAAGGACGGAGGACCATATCTCGATCCTAAAAATTATAATAAGCAGACGAATTACTTCGCTTTCTGCCCTCCCATATTTAACCGCTTTTTTTCTTTCGCTTACGACATTCCCGGATTCAAGCCGAAAGATGTTGGCCTCTGACCCAAACTCAGACATCTAAGTTTCCGGTAACGCCGACCAGGCTCATTGTCATTCTGGCTTTCTCAATTCCGAGCCCATGAAATTCAGGCTCCCGCCATTCTGGCTTTCGCAATTCTGGCTTTCGCAATTCTGGCTTTCACAATTCTGGCTTTCGCGATTTCTGGCTTTCGAGAATTCTGGCTTTCACAATTCTGGCTTTCACAATTCTGGCTTTCACAATTCTGGCTTTCGCGATTTCTGGCTTTCGAAATTCTGGCTTTCACAATTCTGGCTTTCGTAATTCTGGCTTCTGAGAGTGAACCGAATCATACCACCGATACTATCGTTGTTGAATGCCGTTTCAATCGACTCATTAAAATAAATCTCTAATTTAAGTGAGAATCGATCGTGTGATCCTTGTAAGAAGAAAATATATGTGATATTAGAGTGGGCGATAACGTATACGAAGAGAAAGGGAACAAACTCAATAGAAAAAAATTAGATGAAGTCAGGAATGGACCATTCCGTGTTCTAAAAAGGCTGTCAAATGTGATGTACAAAATCGAAAGCGGAAAACGAAAAAGAGAAGCAAATATACATCACTGTACCAAATTAATCCCTGCATGCAGATAGAGGAGTGGTGGTCGCTTCTGTCTTCACAGGGGGGGGGGGGAGATGTAACTCCCTTCCTTGGAGTTAGAGGGCGCCTTAATAGCGCCCAGCAGACGACGACCTCCGGTGGTAAACAGAGTGGAAGTAACAGAGGTCTGCTAGGGAAATCGCTGACCGATAGAAGCAAGACGGGAGAACGAACGTAAAAATCGATTCTCATTTAAGGTATGCATTTCCCATCTTTCCTTGTTCGAATCGATTGTCTACACCCCAGAGATTGAGTCCCGGCGGGTCAATCCCTAGAAGGGACCTGATAAATGAAGATTTTTCTCATTTAAGGAGCATCGATCGCGGGTCCTCTACGAAGAAGATAAAACGACTCAGATACTTCCTTCACTCCTTTCTCTGCTCTCGATTTCAAGGGAACCTTCATCAACTCCAAAGCCTTGAGTTTGATGAATTTCGCGTCTTCGGGTAAGTGACAGTGCTCTCCGCGAACTCGGATGATCGTGAGCTCAGGATCCTTCAAGGGAGCAAAAACCTTGAGATCGACAGCGAGCGCTTGGTGGTAGTCAGTGAGTCCAATGGAAACCTGAATATACTCAGCCAAATGTACTCACTTTCGTGAGTGTAGCTCTCGCTGCACAACTCTGCCAGCGGTTCTGAACGCAGCGACCAAACATCGTGAACTGTTTCTGTTTCTCGATCTCGTACAAGAAACCATCGATCCGAAAAAGCGACTTTCCTTTGGAGGACTGAACCTCTTCAACCTTCATTGTGGACATGGCAAGCTCTCGAATTCTCAAGCATCGATCATGGAGACTCAGACTAAGGTTCCCGATAATCAGCGCCGAATTCTGACCACATACGATGCGCAGATACCAGAAGGCGAGCTCGGTATTCTATTTTTTTGCCCATAGGGAATCAACGGCTCAATTTCGATCCGTCGATTCCAAAGACCCACACACCCGCTTTTGAGGCAAAATCCCGGAGAGACTTCACTGGCTTCACTAGATATTCGTCTCTGTCATGTCTCGGTCTAAAACACTGAGGTATCATGGGATTATACGTGATCTCAACCGTATCCGAACTCTGGATGGGATCAGTCTCATTGATGAGCTCGGCGGTAGAAAGCATCGAAGAGACTTAAAATCGATACTCCCCAGTCAGTGGTGGACCACTGAGCATGGTACTTTGATGAGGAAGGAGGAAGGGAAACGAATTTCGAGAGAAGAGCTCCGAAGGCTAAGTCGAGCGCATGGAAGGTTCACTTCCTCTTGGCTCAGAAAGCTTCGGAATCTGGAGAGGGCTAAACCCACGCATTTGGGAGTCGGGCATCTGGGAATCGGGCATCTGGGAGTCGGGCATCTGGGAATCGGGCATCTGGGAGTCGGGCATCTGGGAATCGGGCGTCTGGGAGTCGGGCATCTGGGATTCGGGAATCTGATACCTAACTGCTTCGGATTGCCTCATGTCGTTGTTACCGACAATGACTCAACATTCGCATCCGAAGAATTCATCAAGTTCTGCATATCTAACGGAATACTGCACAAGACGACGCCGCCGTACCATCCCGCACCAAACGGACAAGTCGAGAGGTTCGTACAAACCACGAAACAAGCTCTAAAGAAGATGAAAACCGATGGGGAGAGAGACCTCCACACGGCCCTCCAACAGTTCCTTTTCGTACACCGCATGGTGCCAAACTGTTGTTCCTAAATGGTTGCGAAGGTTAGCTTCAGGACGCAGTTCTCAGGTCGATCAAGGAGAACGCAGTCAGAGTAGTACAGAATCGATGTGTAAGAACACCACAGTGAGTTTATTCTGGTTAGCGTGGTCTGATATATATATGTAGAGGGTGATGTCAGCTGAACCCTCTCCCAGTCTCATGCAATTCGTGGGGTTGCAAGCGTCCGGATGTGGGGTCGTAACCCAGACGACATCTGGTACGCTACCGTTAGAATCATTACGGAGACAGAAGAGGCCGGAACCGAGGTCGGCCTCGAGACAGATGTTAGCTATTCTAACCTCAATATCCCCTCTAATAGTTATCCCGAAAGCCTTTAAGCGAAAGATCGGGTTACAATAAAAGTTAGAATTATTGGATTAATCATATGAGTATCATATGTATGGATCCCCCCTGCTTTGGAAGGGTATTCGAACGGCGCAGTCTGACAGGCCTGTTCGAAACGAGAGTAGGAGCGTCTTCCAAGAGGGTGATGCAACTCTGGGAGAGTGTGCAGTGATCCAGGAAAAAGAAATGAGATTTATCCCGAGGGGTGACAGATTACAGTATGGCCGGGACAGGTGTTTACCGAAAGCTAACCGAAAACTCTGACGAGTATTGATGGTATTTCT
>NW_003803552.1:14942-20294 GCF_000255335.2 Galendromus occidentalis
TTGTAGTTTGTTAGCGTTTGGCGGGTCTCAATGAGTTTCGTCGTTGGAGCACTCGATTTTGGAATTGAAGAGGCTAGGAAAGTTTTTGATTGGTGCTTGATGGGTAACCGTTGTTTTTCTCGTTGCGGCGACAAAGAAGATCGGTCGACTTGTCCGTGTTAGCATCAATTGTCCATTGATGTGTTGAACCTGAATCTTGGAGTGAGTTCGTTTTTCATGTATTGGCACGTAAAGTTTGTTCATTCATCGTGATGTTTATGTAAACGTTTTTCTTAGGCGAGACGGTTGAGTATGGGTATGAGATTACGATCCCGGGAGCTTCCATTCCGGCGAGTGATGCCCTGTCGCTGACGAGATCGGTTTAAGGGAGCTGAGTCCTGACGATGATGGGGAAGACGCCGTAGAGTTCATGCAGGGAGGGCCTGCACGGATTGAGGTTCCTGATGTATCGGACGTGAGTATCGATCATCGGGCAGCGGGCAGGCAGCAGGCAGGATGTCGAAATTGGAAATGCTGCTTTCTCTCGATGTGGACCGTGGTGATCGTCGGCGTTTCATTTTTGTTGGGTTTGTATTTGTTCTGTTTCTGTGTAGTTCGTTTGATTGTCGTTTGTTTGCATTTGTGAAGTAATATGTGTTCTCTGTAGTTCAGGGATACTACAGTCGGCATTCACGTTCAGTGAATACGACCACGACGACCGTGGTGTCGGTGGTAACAGAGGAGAGTAGCTTTGTGGTTGGGACAACGCCGAGTCCCGTGCCCGATGTTCCGGATGTTATCTCGGACGGAGATAGCAGGGGGAAGACGCCTTCGGTTGTCCGTCTGGATCTGGTGTCATTCGTCTGTCGGCGTCTCTTGTTGGGTTTGCAGTGTTACTCGCTCGATATGGAGTTCTGTGTGTTGATCGACGGGCTGTTGTTGAAGCTGGACTATGTGAATGCTCGAGAGGTGGATCGTTCGTTGTTTGATATGTGTGACAGGACTTGAAATTTCGTGGCAGTGTGATTAGTCGAATAAGAGACGAAAGGGAAAGAGACCCTTGGTCTACACGGTGTAGCGTTTTCTTTTTTAGGTTATTCGTTTTCCGGCCAATCGATGTCTGCGTCATGTGGAGCAGCTGGCGAGTAGGCGGGAGAGATGGACGGGGAGAAGGGTGTGAAGAGCTCCAGAGTCTCTTCTAGGTGGTTTGGAGTAGACGAGCGGTGGGGGTTGTCCGGGTCGGACGGTATGAGGTCCTCGATGATTATATTCGTTTGCGGTCGGTGTTTTTCAATTTTTGTGTAGCGGTATGCGGAAAGCGTTCAGCGCCACCAATGACCCCTTTTATGAATGTGAGATACAGACGGCGTGCAGACGCTCCAAGTGGTCAATAATAAAAACCATCCCGTAGTTAGCCGTTGGCGACGTAAGACGAGTGTTCTCCTTCTCTATACTCATAGTCTGAGGTCTAGGGAAAACCCGGTGAATCCGCGACAATTTCAACAGTGGCGACGGAGATAACTTCTTGTGAAACGACTTCACGTGCAAAAGTCTCCAAGAAACATCGAAACTCACGAAGATAAGAGAAATGGCGACCCAATTCAACGACTTGGCGAAGGTGATCCACGAAGCCGTCAAGGCTGCTCTACTTCAGACAGCGGACTCTCAGAAGGCCCTCATCAAAGATCTGATAAGTACCCAGTCGACAGATGCGCAGAAGATCACAGACTCCTTGAATAATCGCATCCCCAAATTCAACTATGACCCGGAAGCCGATCTAACATTCGAAAAATGGGTCAAACGCTACAAGCCGGTTATAGACACAGACGGAGCGACTCTCACAGAGACAATGAAGAAGAATTTCAAAGTTTTTAAGTTGAGCGTCAAGGAATACGATCGATTCATCGCCTATCTCCTCCCGAATAGAATAGAAGACGAGTCTCTTGATAATACTGTGGGAGTGCGGAAGCTGGGAATCGTTAATTTAGCCGTTAATCGCACAAGAGACGAATGTCCCGCTGGAAATCCTAGGAAGGGTTTCGAGACCATGTAGATCAAAGACCGCCGCCGCCTAGCCGCCGCTACAGTTCGAGAGCAAACAGAGAGAGGGGCGAGGGAAATCCGGAGGCAGAAAAAAAAGCAGACGCGCGAATCAATCTCTGTGTTCCGGTACGTGAAAAGTGTCGGTCGCTTGCGTCGTCAAGCGTAACCCGAATAAATACGTGCACCGGAGTTTACCGTGAAACCGTGTGATTCACAATCTTACATTTAGTGGAGATTGCGAGCGGTCCCCGTCACCGATGGAACGCACACCTCCCGTGCTGAGAAACCGACATGGCACCTCAGAATCAGAATCCTGCATCATCGGAGTCGGACACCGAAGAAGCCCCGAACGCCTCGTCATCATCGATCGCGCAGGATGATCCAGCATCGGATCAAGCAAGTTGTTCGCAAGACCCCATCGAACATCAGCTCCAGCAAGAAGATCGCGCGATCCAGCAGCTCCGCAACACCCCAGGGCACGTAGGCCTAACAGACAAGCCTCGTGTATCCGACATGCATAACGCCGGCACGAGTGGCTACACGTCGGCCACCTCGGGGGAGAAAAAGGTACGACCGGACCAAGCATTGTACAGGCCCCCAATCAGCCAGTACCAGAATCCAGTTCCAGCACAGCAATCCACCCCGATTCAGCACGTTTGCACACACGTGCTTTCCCCGACCCAGCAAGCTGCCCCGCCGATGCAGCAGTGTCAGTATCCTGATCCAGCACCGACTGCCCCAGTGATCCAGCAAACCAACGATCCTACGGGTATGTCGAACGCCGAACTCTTGGCGATGCTGTTGAAAATCCGGGTCCAGCTTACAGAGAGGACGCAGCAACAACTACATCCGCAAGTGAAGAAGATCGACTACAAAAGCTTCAACGGGAAATCCACTCAGGATGCCGCCGAGTGGCTGAGATCCTTCAACCGCACGGCCGACTCCAATGGAGACAACGAGACGATTAAGCTGAAACGCGTGCCATGAGCGTTGGTAGAAGACGCTCTAGCATGGTACGAAAGAGCGCAAGCCGAGCTCACGTCGTCGGCGTCGTGGTCAGCTTTCGAAGCCCAGTTCAACAGCCGTTTCGTCGATCTAGCAGCAAAGAGACACGAGGCCCTCCGGAAGCTCGAGACCCTCACGAGGGACAAGGATCAACGCCTCACACCTCACCTAGAGCACACGATGAAACTATGCTACGACTTCGACCCAGCAATGAGCGAGGAAAGAGTGATCGAGAGGTGCCGACGAACGCTCCGATCAGAGGAGGCATACGCACTCTTGTCGGTCAGACCAAAGACCATAAATGAGTTGCGCGCCCACCTCAGCTGGATAGACAAGACAATTCCGCATCTCAACGAAAGGAAATCCAGTCAAACTGATCCAGCAATAAACCGAGTCGGAAGATACGACAGAAGCGAAGAAAGATCGCGCAGTCCGTCGAGGGAAAGACCGATATCTCGACCCAGCAGCATCGATCGCCAAAGCCAGCTCCAGCATCAAGCCGGTCCATCAGGTCAAGCAGCCCACTATCGACACCGAAGCAGATCTCCAGCCCCAGCAGCATCAGCAGCCTACCGAGCCCCGTTCCAGCGAAAAGTCAACCGAGGGTTCCCGGTCCAGCAGAGGCATGATCAAGCAGCATTCAACCCGAAAAACCACATCCAAGGCTACACGGAGGATCTGGAACAATTCGACGAAAACGGCAGATACACTGGCAACCGCAGACTCCCGGACGGAAGGGTCCTGTGCAACTTCTGCAACAACATCGGCCATACGTACAAGTATTGCCGGCGCAGGTTGGGCGAGAAGGACCGTACCCTGGCCGATTGGGCCTCGGCAAACTCCTCGGGCCGTTAGAATACCAGCGTGAAGACTTCAACGCCGCCCACCGAATTCACGGGAACCGCATAAAAGTGTATCTAGGTAAAAATATAATAGCCC
This sequence comes from Galendromus occidentalis, assembly GCF_000255335.2. NCBI lineage: Eukaryota > Metazoa > Arthropoda > Arachnida > Mesostigmata > Phytoseiidae > Galendromus > Galendromus occidentalis. The sequence goes on from NW_003803552.1 coordinate 18,909, forward strand.
TAGCATTAGTGGACCTGGGAGCCGACGTCTCCGCCATCCATCCAAATCTAGCGAAATGTTCAATTCAGTTCTAGCATCCAGAAATACGTCAAAGTGGCGGATAATTCAAGAGTGGCAATCAAGGGCCACTGCGCTCTGCGAGTCTCCTTCGACGCACCGAGGGGCCTCCTCGAAAACGTGAGCGTCGCCCGCCACTGTGACTGCAGATCACTCACCGGGCCTGCGAACGCTACATTGAAAGACGTAGTCCACCGAAGCGTTCGACTGGGGGAGGTGTAGCGGTATGCGGAAAGCGTTCAGCGCCACCAATGACCCCTTTTATGAATGTGAGTTACAGACGGCGTGCAGACGCTCCCAGTGGTCAATAACAAAAACCATTCCGTAGTTAGCCGTTGGCGACGTAAGACGAGTGTTCTCCTCCTCTATACTCATAGTCTGAGGTCTAGGGAAAACCCGGTGAATCCGCAACAATTTCAACGAAGTAGTTTTGGAATCTTCTGAACTTCAGTTCGACGGTACATGACAAGTCGATGCCGGACAAGTCGATGCCGGGACAACTCGATGCCGGGACAACTCGATGCCAGACGAATCGATGCCGGACAACTCGATGCCGGGACAACTTGATGCCGGACAACTCGATGCCGGGACAACTCGATGCCGGGACAACTCGATGCCGAGACTAGTCGATGCCGGGCGAATCGATGCCTGATCGGGACTCCGACAGATAGTCGTTTTGGAATAACACCGCCTCAAGAAACTTCTGCTTAGTCACAGTTAAGCACAATTTCCGTGATTTTCTCGGAAGCAAATCAATCAGAATCTATCCGACCTATCGATCAGCTCATCCTTCCACAGACATGCGGGACAGTGCAGCCAATCACGGGAGAAGTCTTGTCATTCTAAGGAGCTGTGGCGGAGTCCGCATACTAGCGAAGAGTTCTGAGCGTGGAGTGCACACCTAGGGATGTGAGACTGCCGCGTCGAGAAGTTCCCTTGTTCGTGGATGAGCGAGAGTAGCGGTAAAGCCGAGTTGCGTTCGATTCTCGAATTGAAAGTTTCCCTGGGTCGGACGGGGCCAAAGTGTTCAAGTCTCAGTGTGCAACGTTGGTCGCGGAATGAGTGTCTAGTTGGAATTCTTATGTAAGCGATCGACGGGCTTCATTCGGACTGCTTAAATGCAGCTCTGCCCAGCTTCCCAGCATCGAGTTGCCCGGCATCGATTCGTCCGGCATCGATTCGTCCGGCATCAAGTTGTCCCGGCATCGAGTTGTCCGGCATCGAGTCGTCCCGGCATCGAGTCGTCCCGGCATCGAGTTGTCGGCATCGAGGTGTCGGCATCGAGGTGTCGGCATCGAGTTGTCCGGNATCGAGTTTGACCGTGTCCGT
>NW_003803552.1:20512-31087 GCF_000255335.2 Galendromus occidentalis
GAATGGTCTTGGTGTTTGGGGCATTTCTGTGGGGAATCGTTAGTGTGTCTGTAAACTGAATTGTTTTGTTTTGAGGAGTGCAAGCAGGCAATCTGCAACACAAGGGGACAATGCTTTAAATTGGTTCAGTCGTAGTCTGGTAGGGGTAGTCTGTCACATTCTGCATGCTTTCGTGCGGACTTGGGTTCAAGGGTGCGTAGCTATTGTTTTTGAAACGCGAGAAGATCATGCACACGATTGTGATGGCCATTATAATTGCCATTCCGAGCAGAGTGCCACCTATCGCGATCGCTAGGTGGAGGGTGCGACTACTGTGGGTATCATCTGGTGTATCAGCTGGGTGGTATTTCAACTTGAAGCGGAACCAGATTGATTCTCCTCCACTTGGGGGCAGATTTGGTCTTAGACAAGCAGTCAGATCATCTGCCTCCGCTTTGCAAGAGTCCGCAGACGGTGTACACCGTCGCAGAAAATCAGCTGAGTCTTCATTGATGACACAGCTGATGTTTTTAATTATGCAATCAATTCTGCAATCTTGATATGTGAAGTAGTTTGGTTCCAGCGATGCGACGGTGGTTAGGCACACGAGTATTATGATCTCTCCGAGATACATGGTTTCAAGCCGATTATGTTTTTCAGTGTCTCGAATATGGGTTTGGCTGGGGCTTTCGTTAGGATGTCAGCCAGCTGTTTTTGTCTTTGGATATACATACTTGAAATCAAGTTGTTTGTTTTCAAGGGTTTCGCGGATGAACATGTAGCGAGCGTCTATATGTTTCGTTCGCTTATGGAATTGCGGGTTCTGAATTAGCTTCAATGCGGCTCGATTATCGACGTAGATTGTGGGGATAATCGGTGTGCGGAGCTCGTTGTATAGAGTCCGCAGCCACAAGGCTGATTTCGCCCCTTCGGTGACGCTGATGAACTCGCTTTCTGTGGTGGACAGGCTCACAGATTTTTGAGTCTGCGATTGCCAGAGCACAGCACCACCGTTAAGTTTTCATAAGAGACCGCTTACACTTCTGCGTGTCTCTTTGCATGCGGCGTAGTCTGCGTCGGTGTAGAACTCTAGGGTGTTTGTGAGTTGGGGATCACCGCCTCCCTTGTAAACAATTGACAGATTGGATGTACCCTGTAAATAGCGTAGCACTCTTGGAGCTGCATTCCAGTGTTCGTCGGTGTAGCTGTCAAGATAACGGCTTAACCAAGCGACAATGAATGCGATGTCTACTCCCGTGCATATTGCCAGATACATCAGTGATCCGACGATTTCCCTGTATGGACGCTGAGATCTCATTTCAGTGCTTGGCTGGATGTTGTAGATGCTCGAGTCCGCGGGAATCGATTGAGATCGGCAGTTTTGCATGTCGGATATTTTCAGAATATTCTGGGCGTATTTTGTTTGATGCAGGCGTATGTTGTCTTTTTTATCGATGTCGATTCGCATTCCGAGGAATAGTCCCGGTGAGGAGGCTTTCATGGTGAAATGCTTAGCTGTACCATCGAGAGCGTCGTTGATCAGACGATCACTTGAAGCAATGATTAGCATATCATCGACGTAGACAGCTAGCAGAAGAAGTTCGTTTTCAGCGTGTCTGTAGAATAGACAGTTGTCTGCTTGACTTTGGGTCAGACCGAGTCCTTTTGGGACTTCTGCAAGCTTTTTGTTGAAGCAACGGGGCGCTTGGCGGAGCCCGTATAAGCTTTTGTGCAGGAGGCAAACACGGTTGGTGCCATCATCAAATCCTGGTGGTTGAGTGATATATATTTCGACTTCAAGGTCGCCGTAGAGAAAGGCAGTCTTGATGTCGCATTGTTTGAGTTTCATGCGTTTAGCTGCAGTGATCGCGAGGATTACTCTCTGGGTGTCAAACCTTGCCACTGGGGAATATAATTCAGCAAAGGTATCTCCCTCCTTTTGATGGTTTCCGCATGCCACAAGTCTGGCCTTGTATCGATCGATTTTATTTTCAGCCGTGGTTTTTTTTTGAATACCCAACGGCAGGTTATTGGTTTTTTGTCTTTTGGAGGGTTCACTAAGGACCAAACTCCATGGGTTTCAATCGAGTCGATTTCATCTTGCATAGCCATTTGCTATTCTTTGGCTTCTGGTGAGGACATGGCTTGCTTGTATGTATTAGGCTCCGTTTGAGCTGTTTCAGTTAACTGAATCTCGCAGCGTTTCGGCTTTCGGAGTTCAGTGCGTCGTCTTAGTGACATATGCTCCGATAAGGGGTTTGAGGTGTCATGTATTGTTACTTCCTGAGTGTCAGTGTCTGACAAAGGAGTAGGCTCACCATCTGTTGGTGGCTTTTCGATAATATCGTTTCCATTATCATGTGGTATGGATTTTTGCGCGCTAGGACGTGGCTCTTCGTCGGAATTCGTTTCTTCTGTTTCTTGAACAGGGTAAAGAGTATTGTTTGAGATTGTCCCCTCTATGAAGACGACGTCTTTACTTAACCGAATTTTGCGAGTCGTTGGCTGATAAATTCTAAAATTGTCGACACGCTCGGTATATCCAACCATGATTCCTTCGAGGCCTCTAGGAGACCACTTCCCTTTGGGTATCTGCTGATTGTAGAAATAGCAGCGAGAACCGAACGGACGTAGGTGTGTGATTTTGGGTTTGGTTCGATAATTCGTTTCAAAGAGGGACTTATTCGTTCGAGGATTCGGTAATGTCAGATTGAGAACGTAAGTTTTGCAGAGGCAGGCCTCAGCCCAGAAAACGGTTGGTAGTTTTGACGCGATTAGCATTGTACGAGCAAGTTTTATTATGGTTTTATTATTCCTTTCTGCTACGCCGTTCTGAGCGGGGGTGAAAGGATTGCTCGTGATGAGTTCGGCGCCGACGTCTGCCAGAGCGGTTTTTACTTTTGAGTTGACGAATTCCGTGCTTCCATCACACACCAGGGCTTTAATATTGTTGCCCGTTTGAGTTCGGAACCAAGTTATGAACCGCTATATCAATTCTGGGGCTTCATCTTTGGATCTAAGAAGAAGAAGCCTGTTGGATTTTGAGCATTGGTCATGCATATTCATGAAGTACTTGGCTCCTCCAAGGGAAGGCTTTACGGGACCGACTAGGTCGGTATTTATGATACCCATAGACTGTGGTGCCGAGGTGGTTGGTTTTGAAGAATTCAATGTCCACTTATCGAAACCTCGGCTAGCGAACACACTGGGTAACTGGCGAACGTTTTCCCTGATGGGGATTCTTTATTCCATCCTTATATAGTGTTCCAGTGAAGAGGGTTACATTGTAAAAAATGCTCAGGGTTAGCTAATTGTTCAGATACTGAGGGTTACAGAAGAACACTGACAATGAAGCGTGCGGAAGGGTTGAGAAAATACCCAGGGACCTTCCGCTCTGGTGAATTCACTAATTCTAGCCACAGAGATTTTTGGGCGCATACTAGACTGAGAAATCAATATATTTCATCATTCCCCCTCGCACGGAAATCCCGAATTCTGGATTAAACTTAAATCGTTGAATTGGTGAGCAGAGTAATATTCTCGAGTAGGATGCAATTGAACGAGCAGTGAAACACATTCATGCACCTTGAGATGGCAGACCTACAGATAGACCATCTACATAGGGCAAGATGCTGGGGCTTCGAGCCTTGTCCCAAGTCTAGGGTCATGCACCTCAACATGAGGTCCACTTCGGGGGGACATTTGATCAATCGATAAGGAATTGACTCGAATCTTCGAGAGGTCCCCTCTCTGTTCTTATAAAAGCAGGGGCTCGATTGGACTCTCGATCATTCCTCAACGAGAGTACGAGCGTGAACCCCTTCGATTTTTCTGAGTTGCTGTTCATCGAGAGAATGGAGGACCGCAGGAGAGGCTGGCTAGCATGGCTGCGTAATTTTGAGTGTGTGAACCAGAACACGTGTGGAAAACGAAAGTGTCCGGACCTCCACAACGTCCTGAAGTCCAAACGTCAAAGAGTCGAAACACCCGCGAGAAATAGCGTATCAGGAAACGACTTCCGGTTCAGTCGCAAGGCTCACCCCGTGAAGCGGAATTCACGACCAAAGATGGGACATCCCTCAGATCAACGCAGCGAACCGATTGACGTCGAAATGATCTCGATCACTGAGGACGACATTGAGGCCAGTCCCCTGACCCGTTCTTCAGGCCGTATCGCAAACCTCACGACAGCAGTCAGTGACTCCAAGTGGTATGCTGCCCTGAGAGATCGGAGGACGATGAATTCCCTTGGCGTGGGATTCGTAGCTTTCGGGCTAATCCTCATAGTGATTTTGAACATTCGGGTCGTGACGATTGAAAACACCCATTCGATCACGTCCATAGTCGATACCAGGCAATCAACAGGCATCCGTAATTTCCACTGCGCCACGGTGTCCTACTCGAAGCTATGTACGTCGAGATCCAGAAAGATATGTATTTATCTAGACATAGAAAGAAATCTGCCACCCCGAGTGAGTGTGGTTCGTATCGACGATGCCTCGAGCATCCAGCTCTTGCCAGATCTCGATCGATGTGTTGAGAAGTTAATTTATATTGAGGAAGAGTTTAGAGTCAAGCTCAAGATCGGTAATAAACTTGGAGTGTGATGCTCAGTAAAAATAAAGAATTCCTATTCTTTGATGGGAGCGCTGCATCGGATTCAGCAATTTCGTGAAAACAAAGAGGTCTGGCTAAAACCAAGCCTTACGGTTCTCCGCCGCACTAATAACAAGTTCGAGTCAGCTGCATTTGCCGACAAGGAATGTTTTGAAAATATGTTCTTTCTTGTTATTATGAGGAAAGCAGAATGTCTTTCACGACCACTCATCGATCAGGAAGGCGAGCTTCCAAGACTCGATCACTTTCATTTCCTTGTTCATGGAGATCGGTCGACACTCGTGGAATCGAGATTGTACTTGGAAGCTATCGACGAGCTGCGTTCGCGACACCCGTCTTGAGATTAGTTCGTTCAGCGAGCATGACTGCAATACTGAGTGAGTAAATCGATGATCTGCTCAATCACAACAAGTCAAGAACCGTTGATTGACATTCCTTTGAGACCTCTGTGAATCTCAGCAGAAACAATGTCTGTTGCAGTCCATCGAATTAGCTCTCCATATTCACCGATCGAAAACGCCGACATCGGTCTCAAGAGGGCCAGTCCGAGTGAACCCGTTGGTTCGCTTAACTTGACCCGGAATTCTACCGGCATTCCTTCCCAATCATCGGCTGAATCGGGTGAACAAGTCGCAACAACCCTAAGTTCTCCAGTGAATCACGTGTCGTCGACCTTAACTCCCAGTCGACATCCAATCGTCACTCCAGTCATCTCTACGACCAGAAAACACAGTTCGTACGAGCGGAGCCGAGGATCTGTCGAGTCTAGTGTAGCCGTAATGAGTGAACAAGTTGCCTATGCGTGGAGAGTCACTCGACCCTCGGTTCCCAGGTACTCGACGTCGACTACCACGACGAAACCTTCAGGGGTTTGGGAGCGAACCGAGCGATCATTTACAAGAATGACTTCTTCGAGACCTCTTTTCATCCGGGGTCTTACAACCACAGCACGGCCGAGGACTACTACTCGGCGACCTAGTTCTACAACTGCTCGACCTCGAACTACTTCCAGGAAGCCCCCGACTACTACCACCACCAGTACTACCAGGGTACCGACAACCACCAAGAAATGTGTGGCTCCCACCACTATCAGACCGTCCAGCACTACTGAGTTCTCACCTCTTCAAGCACCCAGTTCAACGACACCAAAGCCCGCTATGTCGAGGAGTTCTGGGATTCCAGCGGAGGAAACACTAGACCAGAAACCCACAACGACCAGCGAAGCAAGCATTTACACAACAACGCGCGTTTAAGAGACAGTGGAGCGGATTCGAACTGATTTGAAGAGATATAGGTGTACACGTTTGGAGAACGTAAGACTGTGCATTCGACCTCAAGAGCGCAAGTGTGTGTTGATTCCAATCCATTTGGATATCCCGAAACATGCTCTGGTTCTGCCAATTGAAAATGCCGAAAGCAGAGCATCTGCATCGGATGAAGCTGCAATAGGATCACACTGTTCTCGCTTCACAGTCTATTCAACCTAATGACAATGAATTTGCTGCTTTCGAATGGGAGCTCCAAAACGTGCGTTCATTCTTTGGGAATAATGCCTGTATGAGGAGATGAAGACTAATCAAAGATCAACTGCGGTTGATCGATACGGTCCTTCAGGACTCTCTTGAGGTGCGTCACGTGAAGATGCATAGTCGCGTCGGAGTCGTTTCAGAGCGAAACGACGGAGAGCGACTGAGCCTATCACCAGAAGAACTAGGCTCGTGGAGATCAAATAGGCGATTAGGGCTTTTAGCCACACCACATTCGCAGGTGACGGAGGATTCGGTGGAGTCGGTCCCGGCGCAGGAGTGGGCGGTAGTTCGTGGCGTTAGAAATCTTCCCAGATGTCTTCTCCACCCTAGGGAGGTTTGTTCATACGGAGACACACGACTTTCCGGGACGCCAATTCCATGCAGCGATTTTCGAATTCTGCACAGTAGTCCGGAAAGTGCGTGGGGGACAGTTCGGAGATGTAACATGATTAGGGCTCGCAACCGGTTCCGAAAACCGGCCCGAAAACCGGCTTTCAAGCGCGGAAAAACCGGTTTTAGCCGAAAGAAAACCGGTTTTTCCCGGAAAAAAAGGTTCCCGAGGGGGACATGGGGAGCTTTCATTTAGGTGGTCTGACTTGGTTGGACGAACCCTCTTTCGAGGGAAAGGTCCTGTGCTGAGTTGACTTATTCATTTGGCTCTTTCGTGTATCCGAATATCGACTAGAGACTTGGATTTCGAAGCAATCAGAGCTTTGAATCTATTATCGCAACTCCAAGCCGATTCGTCTTGACGCGTCTGTCGGCCATGTCGCGGCAATGCCTTGTAATCTGAGATTTTCGGAAGTCTCTTCTTCGCTGGACTAAGTCTTACCCAATGTGACTATTTGGAGATGAAAATATATTTAGGGGATCGAATGTATGAGCTGTCGTGATATCATCTAGAGAGAGATTTCCCTCTGAGATTTCGATCAGAATCGCTTTTTGAGAGCCCGATTCTCATTCGTTCCGCGGTCCTCATCAGTTTCGTGTCTCGAAATCGTTCCGTTCCCCAAACGTGGAGATGAGCTTGCCCAGGGAGAAATCTCTTAAAAGCTTTGTTTGGCGTCATTTCACGAAGAAAACGAATGTCGAGGAAGCAGACTGTTCCCATTGCAATCGGACTCTGAAGTGCAAAGGGGGGAGCACGAGTACTCTATCTTCGCACTTGAGAGATCAGCACCGAATCACCAGAGGTGACGATTCGCAAGCTCCATCACAATCTCCATCAACCCTCCGTCCGAAGTTCGTCCAAGAAACTCGCGATACTATCATAGCTACGCTGGCGGCGCTGGACAATATTCCCTTCAAGGTGATTGCGACTTCTCCGGTGCTGTCGAAGCTTATCTCCGGATACTCAGGTGAATGTGCCCCTAAATCCGAGAATACGATCAGGAAAATCGTCCTCGCGGAAGCCGAACGAGCTCGGGAGATTATCAGGGCGGAACTCCGTGAATATCAAAACAAAGGTGGTTCGTTTTCAATATCGTTTGATGAAGCGAGCGCGTCCAATTGCCCTCATCGGTATATAACTCTCAATCTTCGAACCGAGCCTTCCGACTTCAAGGATTCCAGTACGGCTCGGAACCTGTACCTCGGTCTGATTAAAGTTAGTGGGAATATCAGCGGGGACGTCATCAAGGAAGCTGTCGAAACACGTCTAGATAGCTTCGACGTCGCCGTCCAGAGCTGTCTTTTCGCCTGTACGGATGCTGCTAGCGCTATGAAGAATGCTGTATCGAAAATGGGTCTCCGTTCCCAATTGTGTTTGGTGCACGGCTTACACATTTGTCTCGGGAAAGTTCTGGAGAATTCGTCGATAAAAATATCCTCGTGCATCTCTATGGACGACATTGAAAATTTGCTCGATGATGAGATCGCAGAAGTAAGCAGCGATGATGCAACGAGTGAGAGCTCGACGGATTCCGAATCAGAGGGAGCTCCTGAGACAGAGGGAGAAGGAATCTCACAATCGATCGGACAAGCATTGCAGGATCTGCGGAGATCCTTGAAGGCAATCAAGAGAAGCGGACCTAAGCGCGATAGACTTCGCGCGTTGACGGCCCTCTCGGAGTATAATGGAAAATCCCTCGGCGTACTCCTCGACACTCGTATCCGGTGGTATTCCACAATAACGATGTTGGAACGAGCTTTGGCCATCATGCCGGCTATGAATGCGATTATCGCTGAGAATGATGGTTCACCCTTCCGCAGAGAAGCAACGGAAGAGCTACAGGGGCTTCTGGACGTCTTGCGGCCTTTCCGCACTGCGATGAAATGTCTCTGTTCGACTCGAGCTACATTGGCTCATGCAGACCGAATTTTGTTAGTGCTCTTGCGAACCTTGCGACGTGTTCGCACTGAACTTTCAGCTGCGCTACAGACTGCGGTCATCGAGGAGACACTGAAGAGACGAACAACTGCGTCCTCGCTCCTGCAGTACCTACTTGATCCAGAATACGATTTCGCAATCGAGCTCGAACTCCTGGGACGGAGACCGTCGGAAAAAACGCTCCGTGATCTCATCGTGGAAATCCTCACAGAAGATTATGACTCGAGCGTCGAAAACATGGACATCGAGGAACATGATGTTACTCATGAAGAGACCCCCTCAGGAACATCGGCCCGTTCGCCGATGACTTTCGACACCGTTTTCGAAATTCCGCTCCTCCACGGAAACGAAGAGCGCACACTACTTTGCCCAACAAGTGAAAAAGTGAAATTAGAGATGAAGCTCCACGAAGCCAGACAAGGGCACGGAAGACTTCTGCACTGTTGTTTGGGGAAGTTGCTAGCTGTCCAGCCGACATCTGTAAAGCCAGAGAGAGACTTTAGTGTGATGAATTTCATTTGCTCTAAAGCTCGAAACTCTCTCGCTTCATCGACGCTGGATAGTCTTGTGTTTTTGCGATCGTACTTGAAGAGCCGCCTCAGAAATTGAATGTCATAATTATAAAATATAACAACATAATTCTGATTTCTCAGATGTCTTCTTCTGATTTCTCAGAGATCCGCCAATGATCCTCAGATTCGGGGTTTCATTGACATCGCAAGAAAAGATCCGGGACTTGATCCAGACCGGGGGGAACAGCGCCTCACCGACCGATCTGCCCACCTTTTGGTCGGAAAAACCGGCTTTTTCACCGGTTTCAAATAAAAACCGATTTTTTCCAAGAAACCGGTCTGAGAAAAAAGCCGGTTTTTTGCGAGCCCTAAACATGATCTAATTTGAACCTGGCACTCTTGTTTGCAATCTCGAAGATATTCATGGGAGTGGAATGGCATATTCAAAATATGCCATTCCACTCGTCAGCAGGCTAAGCATTACGAGGGTCCGAACGACTTTTTTTTTATGGAGGTCAGGGAGAAATGCGTTTACGCACCCACGGGCCGAGGTGATGTCAACGCTCTCGGGGACCGGCAGTGTAGGACAAACAGACAAACAGACAAACAGACAAACAGACAAACAGACAAACAGACAAACAGACAAACAGACAAACAGACAAACAGACAAACAGACAAACAGACAAACAGACAAACAGACAAACAGACAAACAGACAAACAGACAAACAGACAAACAGACAAACAGACAAACAGACAACAGACAAACAGACAAACAGACAAACAGACAACAGACAAAACGAACAACAGACAAACAGACAACAGACAAACAGACAACAGACAAACGGGTAAAACTCGGTAAATTCCGGATGTAAATCTACGACGCTCACTCTCTCTACCTACTGGATCCTTGACACAAATATCATCCTATATATTCAACGATAAAACGAATAGAGATACTCTCTGCTCTGTGACCACACAGAAGGCATCCTCGTCATTCTGAAGTCTGAATTCTGTCCTCCTCCTGGTATCCCGACTGATCTAGTGAAGTTTTTACGCACGGAAATTCCTATCAATCGTTATCAGCACGAGACTCTACGATACCAAGAAGGATCTTCAATCAACGTGAGTAACGACATACTCCCTCGCGAGACATGGACGTTGCAGCAACAGAAGCATTTCACTCGCGGAAACATCGCAGCCAGATACATTCTTCTGAATGCACTCGACACCCCTCTCATCGAGGGTCTCCTCAGTGATGATTCAACAACTGTGAGTGGCCCCACAATCTGGAAAAGACTTGAAGATCATTTTCTGCAGAAAGATGCAAGCAGGAAAATTATAGCTGTGAACAACTTCATTGCTTTCCAATACCGCGATGACAAAACCGTGTATGATAACGTAACAGAGTTCAAAAGACTGAAGAAGGCGCTGGACGACGCCTCCGCGAAAATGGACGAGGACATCGTCAGCATTACCCTGATCAACAAGCTGCCTCCTATTTACAGCTGGATAAAACAAAATTTCACGCAGCTAGACGCCTCAGGAAGAAAGCTGGCAGACATCGCAAAACTCATCCTGTCCGACTACGCGCGCAGAGAGTCCGAGAAA
>NW_003803553.1:0-24016 GCF_000255335.2 Galendromus occidentalis
ATTGATGAAGAGCAGTTATTGGAAGCTCGGCGATCTTCTCGTATGATGAGTATAAAATTCAAGAGTTCAAGCCCGATACTATAAGTTTTTCTGATGTTTAGAGTAGAGAATACGGAGAGAGACAACCGCGTCTCCCCGATGGGGTGATTGAGCTCCGTTTGGAGCACGATTTGGAAATGCCACCGTTGTCAAAGAAGCTCGGCCCCACTGAATCTGAAAATACAGCTCGCGGACATCGCGTCGCTCGACAGAGATTTTTTTCCGCAGATTCTTCTTTTTTTTTCCGATGAGATCGGTCCATTCTGCGCCCTTTCTGGAGGTGAACCTGGGCAAACACTGCCCCCTCCATTCATGTCTCTGCCTATGCTCCTATACTCTCAAGGTAGAAGATGGTGCTGGGGACGCTCCATTGTCGTAACGAGAAAAACTCTCCGTTACGAGCCGTAAGGAGACGTATCATTCAGTTACATTCTTACTCCGTTCAAGAAGGTACGTGCCTAGTCTCAGCCACAGTTTCGACCTCGATTCTGACCACCTGGTGCGACGAGATGTGTAGCTCATAATTAATGGAGTCTCCTTGTGATGATTGATGATTCTTCTTCATACTAGATCCCAGACATAGGTCAGCAGAGGTACCCGGCACTCTGGAGCAGGATCTGCAGGACCTTGAGAAGGATGTCCGTGCCCATCCCCTCTTAACGATTGACATCGAGCCCGTTCGTTGATGAATGTCATTTGCTCCTCATATATCCCTCTCATTCTATAATTTAGTTTATTCGAAATGTATGCTTTTCGAGCTTTCGATCGTAAAATTCCGGAGGTCTACCCCCGCGCCTTTGGGGCACTTGTTCTGCCTTCCCTGCTCTACGGTTCTGAAGTCTGGCGACCCTGGCTCAAGGGCTCCGTGGCAGCTCGGGATGGACTTCAGCGGAAGTTCCTCAGAAGAGTAGCCGCTAAGTGTGGAACTGAGCTTGATCGGTGCTTCCTCCACTCAATTAGCGATATCCTCGACGATAAGGACCTGAGACTCGCTCATACAGTTCTACGTCTTCAATTTATGAGAGGCTTCTTCATTACCCGCCCCACAAACACTCGCTCTGGACGGTTATTCGTCATCCCCAGAGCCCGCAATAACACTGTATTCAATAGTTTCCGCTGGAGACTTTCCAAGCGCTTCAATGATCTCGGCCTGCCTTGGCCCCTCCTTATCCCCCCGGATGATTAAATAAATCCCGTGCATTACCAAAAGGAACGTCAGCGAGTATATTATATAGTGATAGTGATTGAATGAAACCATGGAACCATGAACTTTCGGCCGAGAACGACGAAGTGCATAAATCGCTTTCGATAGTCGGCGGCGTACGAGTTTATTTCTTTATTTCTTTATTTCTTGCTGTTTATTTCACTGCCTATGTCCGGGGTACTCTATAGACTTGAAAACGGCCGAACCGATCGACTTTGGAAGCGTGTTCTGGGGATCCATCTTTATGGTTACCTTGGCGGTTATAGAGGGTTCGATTTTTAGAAGCGATGGGTCCTTCTACCTTGAAAAAATTATTTGAAAGGTCCACCCACGAAAAATTATCCACGAAAAAGATGGATCTCTTGAGGGCCGCTGGCTACCTTCACCTTGTCCGTTTCTGCTTCTTTCTCGGATGCCGTCAGAAATATTTCGAGCTGCTGCCTGAATCTCTTCCAGTTAATCCATGATCGTTCTTTCATTCCAATTCTTTCGGGAACCTTATCCATTCTTGACGCGGGTTTTAGTTTCACTTGTTCACTGCTGCCACCATGACGATGCGTCCTGCTCTTAGAAACACCACACTTGACTGACTGTTTATTATTGACGTTGACAGACGATGTCGCAAGTTATGATTGAGATCACAAGTCTTATCAGCAGGCCTCGAGATCCGGGACGGGGACGGGAGCGATACGGAGCTCAAGGGTTCACTCTCCTACAGTGAGTTCCTGGTCTCCGAGAAACCATGGTGTTCTTACATACGTCGAATACTACTCATTGTAGGCTATGCGGACGACCTGAGGTACCCTTTACTATAATTCATAGATATTTCTTCGTAGCCGCCTCGAACTCCGAGTCTGAGTCGGACTCCGAAGAGAGCCAGAGTTCACCACAGCAGAGTGAGTCTCCCGTCTCCCTGGCCAACAAGTTTTCTTGTTGAGCGATTTGCTTCGTTCCCGCCGTCAAACACCCGTATTTACGTCTTTCAGGATCATTTTCACTGTTCAGCACTTCGGAAGAATCCGTCAGCTCCGCTCGGGAACTGGACTCCGTTCCTGGTGAGCTACTCTAGATCCTAAGCTACTGTGCGAGAGCTCAGGACACAAAACTTGTCCATTAAAGACAGAATCCGTTATTCAATTCTCTCAGATACGATGTTTACAGCTTTCGAAGTCCGCACCGCCGAAATGAATGAGAGCTCCAAAGTCCTCCGAATGAAAGTGTGCAAAAAGATCACGGTCGGCGTAGTCAGACCCTCAGATTCTGGCAGCAGCCAGTACCAAGTCGCTGAGCTTGAGTTTCGACTCTCCGTGCCAATAGGTGGTCATTGAGCGTTCAATGATCATTAGAATTTTTTCGCTTTTTCGCGAAATTTGATCGCCCGTAGCCCTTCCAATCTATCTCAAACCTAATCTCCTCACAATTCCACCATATATGCGGCCTTTGCCTGCGTTTGGTTTGTTAGGTAAATAAAAAAATTCATTCTCAACGCTAAAAAAAAGAACGTGTCCCATAGCCGCGCTTCGTCAGGAGCATACTTGAGATTCCGCTCAGCTCTTTCTTGGCGTCGGACTGGCTCTCATGTTCTTGGTATGGGAGGAAAACCAGGTCGTGACTGTGGTTGAACATGAAGATGTAATCGATAATAATCGAACACCGTGGGATCCGGACACTCTGGAAAAACTCCGCAGGAGTTTCCAGTGAGAATTTTCGTCGCACCGACCTCCGTCACGAGCAGTCGATTTCTCCGCGATCCACGAACCTCCACCTAGGGACGACTGTGCAATTCGGGGGAGTTGATCGCAAGGCCTCGCGCCGGTGCCGCGTTCTTGATCTCGGAGTCTCGCTGTGCTACTTGATGACATCTGTGAGGTCTCAATCCGGTGGTCGAAGCCCTCAAACTTTTACTCTGGTCTCTCGGAGGTTAGAGATCACCAATCAGCATTAGGCAACTTCTTCTCTGGTTGCATTCTTCGCAAACTGGGAGGAATGATGTGCTCGTCTCAGCTGCATCAACAAAAATGTTCGATCGACCTGCTCTCAGCTTCTATGCTTAGCCCAGCCCCAGGAGATGCGGCCTGACACCTTGTCGGATTGAGAGATCATCGGAATCGATAATGAATAATGAATTCGAATTCGCAGCGGACCTCGAATATGAAGAAGAAAATGAACCAAATGATCAGGGGGAGCTCGGGAATCCGCAGCGGGAGGCAGGAAGTGTTCGCAGGCCTCCCTCGTGTCTAAATGGCACATGCAAGGAAACTGAGATATCTTCTACGAGACTTCCGGAAAAAGGTTTTTTCATGTTGCTCTTTCACCCTTACTGAGATATTCACATCGGTCGGGCGCGTCATGATCCGTGATCACGTTTGAGATTCTTGAAGTCCAATATTCGACCACAAAGCGACGGGTGGTGAACTGGTGAAGTGCTTAACGCCTCTGTCAAATCTTGTGCAAACGTGCCCCTAACTGAGAAGCACGTTTGCACATTAGGAGATTTTCCTTTGTGGAGAGTCCTCGAGAAGCGGAATCCACAGCGTGAAATCCACTTCGAGGAGCGCCGCTTCCGGTTCGTGAACTCTTTCCCGTGACCTTCGCCTTGTGGCTTGCGGACTCTTTTCCGTGATCTCCACCTCGTGAACTACACGTAGTCCACTGTGAACTCCGCGTAGTCAACTGTGAACTCCACGTCGTGAACTCCACGTCGTGAAGTGAGGCCGTTCATGCGGGATATGGCTCAGATGGCCTAGGTTCGGTCCCTGCTGCCAGCAGAATATACTGTACGGGATATCCTCACGGAAGGCTCCGCGAGCAGGTAATATGTGGATCGTTTTATGGCAGGGGGTCTCGGAGCGTCTTTCGATCTACTCAAGTGCGGACGACACGTCCGTTGCAAGCTTTGCAAGAGGAGAATATCGTATGCGAAGAAAAGCACAAGCTCGATGAAATATCACTTAGGAACGCATGAGAAGCAAGCCGAGCGGATAGAACAAGGGCGCATCGAAAGCGCGGCGAAAAAAGTCGACACTTCCAAAGTGCTCTACCGTAATCGAGAGACTTTGATCGCTAAATTGATCGCAAAGGGCTCGTTGACCGCTAATGCTTTCACAGACGAGACTTTGCAGTTCATTTTGTGCAAGGCTGGTCTGGGCTTCTTCAACGGCAATATCGCAGCCGATGCCGTGCGAAAAGGGTACCTGAGAGTCACAGACCTATTGAGGAACGAAATCTCTAATTTAAAAGGAACCATCTCCTATCACCTTGTCATCGATGAATGGTCGTGGAAGGGGAAGACCTTTCTTGGCCTAATCATTAATTCATCCGGACGCATTCCTTGCGTAGGCGACCGCAACCTACAGCTCATCCGGCGGGCCAAAGACACCACATCGAAGGGACTCCTTGAGGTTGTAAAAGAGGCCATTGGAGAGATCGGTATCGACCTGAGTGATGTGTTTTCCGTGACTACAGACGGTGAGTCGAGACGAATTATCCAGCCTTCTCACTCTTCCTTATTGTTATGTAGGAAACTTAAAGATGAGAATTCCAGGGGCATCTGCGATGAAGCGTTTCGGGAGGCTGATGCACGATGCTTCGTTGCCACGGCCTTTCTACCATCAGGTCTGTTATGCACATGCTTTGCATTTAGCCGTGTCGGAGACCTTCGAATCGAGCCGTAACGACAGAACGGAACGATCAAACCGAAGGAGCATAGCTCTCATAATAGATGACATCAGGACCATTGCCAAAGACTTCAAAACCACGAAACGCTTCGGTCAACTAGAGAGGAAGACTGACTTAAGGGTACAGCTCGATTCGCCGACCCGATGGAACAGTAAAATGCATATGATGGATAGATTCCTTCGGCTGCGGAAAGATCTCCGATCAATCTATGAAGCCGACGGGAAGTTCTCCCCCATTTCCAAGAGGGAGACTAGAGCTGTGAAGAGCTTAGTCGAGGTATTGAGACTGGTGGATCGCACCACGCTGGAATTGTCCAAAACGAGGCTGGATCGTCTCGAAGCTGATGTTGCCCTTGAGGTAAGATACTCTCAGAGTAATCAAGCTGAAGTGAATCATTACGTCATACCTCCCATTTCCTACTGATTCGGATAGATGCGTCGAGTTTGATCTGGTACCGTATGCTCCGGCGTACAACAAGCGTCTCATCTCGGAATACAGGATGTTAAGGTGCGGAAGGACTTCCTCCGTTAGGTGGGGGTGGGAGAATCGGTCAGAAACGAAAAGAGAAGCAGGCCGCCGGGTAGTTCCGATTCGCCTTGTGAAGGCTCAGGGAGATGTCGAGTCCCGAAAAAATACCTCCCGAATGCTTGTGCTTTGATTTCTTTGGCTCCCTGATTCCGCGAATTGAAAGTCTGCGTTGCGGGTTGCGGGCTATGTTGTCGAAAGTGAACAGACACGGAGTAGACGAATTCCGTTCAGTCCCTATGTCCTCCCGCGTTGCACTCATTCCATTCAAACCTAGTGGCGAATTTGACTCACGAGCGGGACTCTCGAACCGGATAGGTTTGAGCTTCATACGCGATGAGGAAAAAAATTCCATCCGAAGGCTCAACAGACGAGGAAAGACTTGAGTCCGGCAATGCCACTGAGTTTCGGAAAAAACGTGGGAGATACAGCTATGGTTCTAGCGGCAACATTATGCGCTAACTCGAGTTTTCCACCGACGCCAAGTTTTTAATAAGCATTGAGCCTGGCCCGGAATATGCGATTTTCAGTAAGCTCGGCCTACTGCCTCTCTCGGATTGAAATTCGGGAGCTGAACCCGTAGCGGAATTGAGGGAAATGCATACTACGTGATAGAAATGTGGAGTCTGTGACACGATGTTTCTAACACGAAGATCGAGAGGAAGATTCGCCTGCTACATTCGAGAAAAGAAGGAAGCATTTTTGAAGGGTTAAATCTCCCTCGAATGAGGGAATCGGGTGGCCGGGAAAGGTGCGGTGGTCTGCACGCCCCATATGCATTCGGGATGAGCATTTTCACGACGTGAAATGTCCGTTGCAGCATGGAACGTATGAAGTCGAACATTGACAGCAGAGCTGTCGTTCCCTGCGGAAAAATCCACTCCGAAGATACTCCGGAGAGCATTTGAAAACGGTCTACTTTACCGCGTACCGCAGCTTAGAGACCGTTCCGTCAGTGACGTCATTGCTGCCTCGGCCGCTCCAAATAAGCGGCGCGGCGCCCGGACTACAACCTCGGGCCTCGGGGAGTAAATCTGCCTGAGAGTGAATCAGGTGCTGGATAATGTCTTCGGTGGAAGACATTATCGGAGAGGTGACTGCTCTGAATCCTTGCTCATTTCCCCCTTTACATAAAGCGCTTCCGTCTGAAAATCTCCTTTGAGGACCCATTCATTCCATCAACATCTTTCCCACAATGGGGGCCACCACTTGACCACTTTTCCAATAGAGTGGTTTCCTCTGACACCCCATGCTCATCATCAGAGAAGACCTACTTCACGGCTGTCGTGGTGACGCGGCCCACACTGCGCTTCGTCCTCCTTCACTGCGCACTATCGCGATAATTGAATTCCTCCGGAATCTTAGAGAGTCCTACTCCGTGTATAAATTCCACATCGTAACTCTACGTTGAATTTACTCTCTTTGTTATCGTGACTCTGCTTTCAACTGCGCTTTGCTCCTTATCGTGACTCGACTTCGATTGCGCACGGATATGTCGGTGGCCTCGCGGAACACAGACTGCGACTCTCCAGATTCCAGCGACATCGACTTCGACCCCGAGGTCAATCGTAAGCGCACAAGGTGCAAAGCAATGGCTTTACGTCGCTTGAAGGCAACACCAGCGCAACGGCAGCGTCGCCTGCAATCGGAAGCTCTCCAACATTCGATTCAACGCGCTAACCGAGGGAACCCTCCCTCTTTACAGCTAGCTCTTCGCTCGAGAAAGTCAGATTTGCATTATTTAGGATCCATGTCTGCCACATGCTCTAACTGCTCCGCGATGCATTTCGAATGAGAACGGAAGAAACAACATCCGTTAATTTTTTAGACTGCTGTAACCTCGGCCGTTTCAATCTTGACAAATTCCACAATTTCCCTATGCTGCTCCAGCGACTTTACCATCGTACCCCTGATTCGAATTCAGATTTCACGCGACTCCAGAAAAATTTTCACGACTTTATCCGGAATTACAATTCGTCTCTCGCTATGGCCTCAATGGGTGCACAAATAGAAACACCGAAAGGACCAGGACCAAACTGCTTTCGTATCCACGGCCAGATATACCATAATATACTAGGATCACTCCATCCCGAGGATGGCCAACCGAGACAGTATGGCCAGATCTATATTCTTGATACGGAAGAGGCAGCGGCACAGAGGTTATCTCCACCGCAGAACGAGCATTGCGACCCCGCTCTGATACGAGATTTAGGGAGACTCATCTCACAACAGACATAAACCCTTATGCTAAATCATTCAAAATGATGTCAGAAGTCGAACAAGCAGAAATCGCGGCTGCTAAGGCACAGAATCGACAGAAGTTGACCCTCCGAATGGTTTTCCATAACGTTCGTCCACACGGGCTATCGGGGAGAGTCTATGACGTCCCCACGGCGAATGAAGTCGCTGTGATCTATGTGGGACTCGAACGCCTCACGTCTATGAACGCCTTCACATTTGCTTCAGTCTGACATGGAAGGAACGAATGACGCACATTTCCTCTCACTGAGCAGGACTCGCCAGGGGAGAGAGTCCAGCCGATTCGCGGCCAGAGGCCGCGATGTCGGCTGGTTATTCATATCTGCTCTGAGTGAGAGCTACAATTTGCTCGCAGATTCCAATGGGATGCCGTCCGATGAATGCAGGTGAACGGCTGCAGGCAGGTATTACGAGTCAATAAAGTTCATCTATGGAAATGAGGTCTACTGATAAGGATTGACTGTCTCAATGCCTCTCCCGAAAGGCTCCATGAGCAAATCCTCGGAATCATCGTGCTCCAAAAACTTCACCGACTCTCTTTTGGAGTAGAAATTCATCGGTAACGTTCTTTCCAAAGATTTGGAGCTTCATTGTGGCTACGATTGGGAGTCTTATTGTTCTCAAGGACCTCGGAATTCTCATTTCTTCGAAGCTTGATCCTGACGCCCGCATCACCGATGCCCTGAAGAGATCGGGTAGGGTTGCTTTCATCCATCGAGCATTTGTCAGTCGACTGCCGCGAACCTACATCAGAGCATACAGGACTCTTGTGCTTCCAATCCTGCTTCACGGATCCCCTACCTGGAGACTTTGGCTCAAGAGGCATATTCGTGCCCTCGAGAACTTCCAGAGAAACTGTTTCTCCGTCGTACCGCCTACAAGTGCGGAATCGAAGTGAGCTGCCTCGAACTCCCATCTATCTCCACAGCCCTCGACGGAGCCGATCGCAGACTGTGCCTTTTTATCATCATCGCCGATTCCGAGTCCCCGTCGCCCGGAAAAATGTTGTTCACCACTCCTCCCGATGGAGAGTGAGCCGCCGCTCTGATGTGAATGAAATTCTTTCCGCTTAGAGCAATAACTTGTTTATCTTAGTTTCCTCGAGCTTCACTAATAAACTTGAGTGTACACCAAAAAAAATGCATATATTCTACTTTTCAGGAGTTTCTCGGAAGATTTCTGGAATCCCGGTGAATTTGCCGAGTAATATGTACCGCTTACAGGCGACAAACTCCTCCAATTTCCGTGAGTTAATGGGCGTTGGGCGTTCACGGAGCCGTTCTGACGGCACCTTCAACGGACCCGTTTTGCCGGCACCGTCAACGGACCCCTTTTTAACGGCACCGTTAACGGACCCGTTTAGACAACACTTTAACGGAGGAGTGCTGGAGGCGCCGTTAAGGAAGCCGTGCTGACCGCGCCGTCAAGCCGGTATCACGGCGTGAATGCCTAGTAGTGGGGAAGAGATTCATACCGGAGAGAAAACGGGGGCAGATCATTGAACTCTAATTCCAGGGGCACTAATATGGTGAAACTCGAATTCCTTGTTCACTCTAAGCCACCCATGACACCCTGCTCGGAGCTTCCCGGAGACGTTATGGAGGATATGGTCAGGTCGCAATGAATCTGACTGATTTTGAGCTCTGTTGCTACATGCTCGTAGAAGATCGGACGGATAAGGGAAGGGAGGGTTTCGTTGCCCGGTTTGGGGAAGGGCCGCTGCGATGTGGGAATATTCGTTGAGGATCACCCCGAATATCCCGTCCTACCATACCACTCGTCCTGGGAAATTGAGTAGGTGGATGACATTCTCGAGGAATTTGGAGTGGGAAATCAATGTCCTATAATGAAGCTTCGGTGCACAATGCTTTCCCAGTCGGATGCGTCGGGAAGTTCCCACGAATGAAAGACGGCGGTGAGATGAAGATAGAGATTTCGGGGAACTCACATTTATTGCCATCTCCTCGATTATTCGAGTCTTCGGAAGAATCGATCGTTACAGCTACACAATCCCCTAAGAAATCACGATTTTTCCAGCAAATTGTGCAAAACTTGATTACTTCTTCTGACGCATCTAGCATATCTACGCGTCCCGGATACTGGAACTCTTGATTTGACTGCAGGCTCCGCCAGGGAAGCCTCTCCACTAATAAAGCTCACGGGTGTCCCGTCAATGGTATCGACCAGAGTCCTCGTTAGGACCTCGTAGGCTGCCATTTTCGCAGCTTCTTCTGACCCACTCACCCGGAAGGGGAGCTTTCCCAAGCTCGAAATAAGGAAGAGAAAAACCATATCTGGAAAATATTTGGAAAATACTGCGTCCTGGTCGTCGGAGCTCAAAGCATCTCACTTGCGGATCGTCGTAAACGATAAAGCTCGCCGATCTGCCAAATACGCGACCTCGGATGAAGGCTCGAGTATAACACGCCAGAAAATATAAGACACTGTCTCCCCTGATCGTGAGGATCGCCTCGGGAGTCGCTCCGTTCGACTTATCTCCGAGCTCAACTCGCGATTCGGATGTGTATTTTTGCTGGACTTTCCTATCAAGAGAACTAATCATCACGATTTCGTTCACATTTAAACTCCGATGCTCTTTCGGGGTGCCATCTTGCCGCTATCGCTTGATGTTTGTGCGTCGACAGCGGAGAGTGAATTCCTCTCCTCAATTTGCGTATCGCCAAGACATTCGAGCTAGTGAGGAAGCTCAATCGGACGTTCTCCTCCGGAAGTCAGCGTACCGCTCCGTTATCCACATCGGTTTGCTTGGTGCATGCCCTGGCCAGAGGAGCAAGGTTGATGACTGGGACTCTTCTTACGCGGGGATTAAGGCATCAGAATCCTCCCCGGGTACGCTCCTGGAAGTACATTCAGAGCCCTTTCGGCTTTTTCCTTGTGGAATCGGTGTGGCGGATGAGATCACCCTGAGACATCACTCCATGCTCTTCTTGCGAGAATGCGTATCCATCTGCAATCCAATAATCAGCTGATGATGGTGCTCGCCTTTTTCCCTCACTTACAAGGCGTTGTCGTGAACAGATCATATCGAGACTCACGTTTCAATTCGACATCTTGCTGGCTCGAGGAGCTGCAGGGCTCCCCTGCGGATCTATAAGTCGAGGTCTGCGTCGGCGACATCGAGGGCGTTCGGAAAGCATTCCGGATAAGTCGTGCCGTCTCGTTGAACCTGAAGGCGCATCTTTCCTTAGTCCTCCTTCAAAATCCACGAGTGCTCGTAGCTGGTCTCGCCATCGAATTTATAGAAATGAATCGAGCGCGGCGAAGTTTGATCACACGAGACGTTCAGTACCTCCAGAGTCAGAGCACAGATTTCATTTGCACGCATGAACAGGGTGCAAGGATGTTCATGCATCTTCGACACATCACCGAATGAGTGAAGTGAGATGTATTAATTCAGTCGGGGATTTATTCTTGTCTCCCACTGGTTTAACGATAAGGCTTTCGTGGATCTTTCGGGCGTGTGTATGTACATACGGAGGAATTCTCATTCAACATTCGCATTCAGGCGGCTTCGAGAATGAAGCGGCGAACAGCTCATCGTCAAGCGCACGGCCGAACTCAGAAACCGTGTGTTTGCGGTACTTCTTGTCGTGGGCCTTGTCGGGCCCGGCCAATCGGGACTAAAGCGCGCGGAATCGATGCGGAACCCAGTTGTGCAAGGACCTCATTGTCACGTACGACACGATCCGTAACTGCGTGCCCTAGAGATGTGAAACTATTTCATTAGATCAGCGAGGATTCGTGATTGAGATCATCGGAATTCCGAATTCGAACCTCAAGCTTCTCGCGAGCTAACCGCAGCGGGGAACAAGCTGCTCGGCGGGAACGGAGGGAGAAGCAATCATCCGCATCACAGCTATCGCATACGCATGCGGCGTTCAGCTCCTCTAGAGGAGTCCCAAAGCAGCTTCCTCACTTACCACCGTTCCTAATCACCACATTAAAACGCTGCGACCTTTCACAGTCAACCAGGCGAGAACAATGATTCGTGTCCCAACCATCTCTGATCGTTCGACCTCTTCGGGCAATGGCTGGATGATTAGTAAGACTACGCTCGCAGAACAGTGTCTCGACATTCTCGAAGTCCGGAACGTCGATTCACAGCTACGCTACTCTTAATTTTCGATCCCTAGAAAAATGCAATTTTCACGCATGCCGTAGGGAGATTGTCAACCCCTGTCGGGACGGTTAGGAATTCGTGCGAATCGTCACCTCTAAACCACTATCCCAGCACGTGCAGCAGGATTTCGACGGACCCGAAAGCCCTCAAATCAAATTCGTTCCGACCACTGTAATGCGACTTGTTGCGGACTTTCATTTACCGATGCTTTGCGTTGCTCGTCAGCGGAACGGAGTCGGCATCTTGGATTTCGCTCTCGCGAATCGCCATCGCCAGCGTTTTGCACGTTGTCCGACGGAGCCTGCAGGGAAAAGAGTCAGTGCTTTCGCTCCATGACATGACATTGTAAATACCTTGGAGGCGACGAAACAATAAGGGAGGCTCTAAACTTACACGATGACGCAGAGGTCCAGCAAGAGTGCTGCCACTGGGACGAAGAGACAGCCGAACCAGAACAGAGCGGAAGAGAATACCATCCAGTCCTGGAAAAAGCACTCGGTGTCAGAGCCGACTTTCCAACATGCAAAAATATGCGTGAAAGGATCGCTTATGAACGGAACGGGGTCGGACAGGTATCCGACAGCCATCTTACCATGCCGGCCATGTCGGCACCGATGGGGAACCAGCGCCAGAAGTTCGAGTATAGCCATAGAAATAGAAACCAACAACCGATCGAGCCCCATATAGCAGCGTGCACTGGCCATGACCACGCATTCATTTCAAGACCAGCTTTGAGACAAACTGTGATGACGACGTAAGTGTAACACATGTTTCCCAACATTAGGTAACCACCGTCCCGTCCATGGCTCCAGGCCACGTCTTGTGTCATCAGGAACATCGAGATGAAATAAAGCACCAGCTGAAAATCGATCAATTGATTAGCGTCCTGCCCAGTCCTAGGCGCATCGATTCGTTCGATATTATCGGATGGATTTGATCCGTCCCTTGGCGGGGCCGAGAGCGGACGGAACTTACGGAATGATATACAGAGTTTGTGATCCAAACCCAAAATGTTTTCCTATTGAAGACGATCTCGTGCTGTTCTGGTCGATACAGCTCCGGGAAGTTCATCATCGTTTGCGCACTACACGTCCTATCAAACAGTCCGATCGCCAGAGGAGGCAGCGCCGTGAAAAATACATTGTACATCGCGATCGTCCATCTTTCGAACAGCGTCTGACCAGACCAACCCGAGTAAATGGCAAACCACATTTCGATTAGATACAGGCAGACATTCTTATGGAAGGAATACAGGATCAATTTGCAGAGCCGGTTATGGTTCCAGGCTCCGTGGACGAACAAGAGGCGACGTAAGAAGCGAAACTGCAACGAATAAAAGCACCTCACGTCAGACCGAGATACATCGATAATGATCACATGATTCCGGAAGGCTCAATGCGGTAGCGGATGCTGATATGTAGAAGCCCCTCAGGAGCGTGGACCCATCAATAGGCTCCTACCTGAGCGATGGAATAATCTGATGAGCAGGCAGCTTGAAGACCTTCCATACCGGAAATTCCGACCCCAACGTGGGCCGCTTGTATCATCGCCACGTCATTCGCTCCATCCCCGATTGCTAAGGTGATTGCATCGGTTTTCTGTCGGACCATATCAACGATTTCTGCTTTCTGCATAGGCGACACACGACAGCAAATAAGACACTTGACGGCAAGTGATAGCTCGACGAAATCCGCGAGCACTTCCGAATGCAATGCATGTGTGAGCGTTTTCCCATCGATTATCAAACCGATATTATTTTCTTGGTGCAAGAGATGCCGCCGT
This sequence comes from Galendromus occidentalis, assembly GCF_000255335.2. Taxonomy (NCBI): domain Eukaryota; kingdom Metazoa; phylum Arthropoda; class Arachnida; order Mesostigmata; family Phytoseiidae; genus Galendromus; species Galendromus occidentalis. Next base: position 13,629 of record NW_003803553.1, read on the forward strand.
TGGGAAAGATGTTTCCGTACGCAGTCTCTGGTCGCGTCCAGCCCTTCTTCGTTGATCACAAGTAGTTCAATATCATTCGACAGAAGTCGCGTGGAGTATCCAATATTGATAGCGGTTTCCTGTTTGTCGCCCGTTAGGACCCAGACTTTGATATGCGCGCGGAGTAGATCCGCTATTGTTTCCGGAACGCCGTCTTGTAGGCGATCCTCGATAGCCGAAGCTCCGTACAAAATGAGGTTCTGCTCGATGCGGTCAGCCACAATGGCGATCTTTTCTTCTCGGTTCAAGATTGCTGTGCTCGCTTTATCGTACTCGATCCTCCACTCTTCGTATTCTTCGGCACTTATTTCAACAGCAGCCAAACACAGAGTGCGGAGACCATCTGTGGCAAACATTTCCAAATGTTCAAGGACGACGTCTGTCTGCGAGGAATCATTGCGATCCGAAAGTCGTTCGTATATCATAGTATCAGCCCCTTTGCACATCAGGATGATGCGATCTTCGGGAGTTCGAACGATGATACTCATCCGTTTCCTCGATGATGTGAAATCTATCACGTTGAGAATTTCATATGTCTTCCTCTCGCCGAAGATCTCGATGGTGCATTCCGCAGGCTTCCGAGTGGTGAAAACGAAGCCCACCTTAGCCGCTCCTTTGACCAGTGCGCCTTCGTCGGGAGAGGCGGCCTGATAGGTGAGCTCGCTAGATTCTGGACTGGGTTCAGGGACGACTGTGTGGCACACTGCCATGAGAGTGAAGAAGTTTCTCACTTGCTCCGAAAGCTTATCCTTACACCGTAGAATAGACTCTATCTGACTCGGGTCCATGCCGGTTTCAGTGTCTCCGAAAGTCTGTCCCCCGATCGAGCAGCGCTTGAACTCCATGATATTCGAGGTCAGGGTACCGGTTTTGTCCGAGAAAATATATCTGACGGCTCCGAGCTCCTCGTTGAGGTTGGAAGTCCTCGCTTTCGCAGGTGTATCGGTTTCTTCGTGGTACATCTCCATGTCCTGGTTGATGTAGCTAGCTTGCACGTAGCGCACCACTTCGAGGGCGACTTGTAGCGATATGGGAATAAGGTTGTTGTATAGAATGGTGAACGTCAAAAAGTTGAAACCGAAGTTCACTGGAACTCCATCCTTCCAAGGAATGAACAAGAGAAACTCATTGCCCTTATTCCAGATCTCCGACGCGATCGCCGATATCAAAGATATTATGATGAGGATCATGAACATCATGATGATTTGCTTATTGGTCAGTTTGTCCACTGTCGATCTTTTAAGTGGAGGTGCTGTGGAGTTCTGTGGATCAGAAAGAATTCTCAGATGAGAATATTCAGGAGATTTGACCTTCGCGGCCGAGCGATGCGATTGACAAGATTCGAAAACTATGATCATTCGAGTCGGAATGAAATTTTGATCATGGAACTCACCATCATGAGTTTCGATTCGTGCCCAGTGTAAATGACAAAGCCAAATACCCAAGAAGTATTTTTTAATATGGCACCGCGGAGTAGAATTGCATCATTATTAACAGGTATCGCTTTTTGTGCAAGGCCTTGATCCAGTTGGATGTTACCACTGAACTCATAGAGGTGCCGATTGGGATTCTCGCAATTGACGACTCCCGTGACCTTCTCGAGGTCATCGGACTTCATCCAGACAGGAAGATCTTTGGGTGCTTGACGAACCTTCAAATTCGTCTCACCGTCGAGATTTGCAGTTTCAATGTAACACATTCTTTCAGTTTCACTCGACGATAGCAGAATCTGAAACGAGCAATACAATCTGAAGTATGAGGCCTCCCAGTATTCCCAGAAGGGAGTGTTCACTCATTGAGCTTGAAGCCAGCCTGAGCCAGACGACTGGATCCTACCATGTCTGCTGGGAAGAATTGACCGGATGTGATCTTGAGGAAGTCTCCGACCACAACCTCATTCCACATTATGTCCACCCATTGGGAGGGCCCTTCTTCATTGACACGTCTCAAAGCTTTAACTTTACTTCGATTGACCGCGCGATCTTCCACGTGCCTTTTGAAGTCTTCAAATATCTCTTTGATCGCAGAAACAACCAGAATAAATACCAGCGGTACAGCCGTTGTAAAACGACCAGTGGGGGAAACGCCGGGAATTTGCTGCGAGAAAAAAACCAGATTCAGCTCCTTGCGATCGGTGGCGAAGCGAATGATGATTTCGACTGGTTTGCCTGATGCACATCGTGGAGCGAGATGAAGAGTCACTCGCATAAGTTACTCACTTGCATGAGAGCGACGAAGAGGAAGAACACGTTCGCATATCGCCGAAATTGCTCGTAGAGGAACTTCGGCACGAACGTGTAGATCGAATATTTCGCGGTGGATATCGCATTGTTCCTGAACTGATGTTGTTTCAGAATCCCGTTGATGGGAATGCTCCGATGTTCGTCGCCTCTGTCCAAACCCAATGCCTCCTCATCTGCAAAGTGTAAATAATGAGAACTGAGAGCTCCGGGATCCGCTCGAACCTGATCGATACCAGGGCAGCGAGACCTCGCTCAGGGACTTATGACTTGCGAGAGCCTGCTGTCTTTGGAAAATGATGCAGTGACGGGTCGTCATCCCTAATCGGCGTTCTCAGATTGTGATTTGAGGGACTAGACGACTCCTCGCTCGAGCCCCGTGTCGCCAGGCCAGTGACCGACGTGGTCATGCTTTTCGAGGCCTCGAGGATATATGCAGATACGCGAAGCTGGCGTAGCGCGATTCACCAAGACCTCTCATATAATAGAATAGCAGGGACCATTTGATCCGGCCGGCAGGTCGGCGCAGCCTACGTACTACCGAATCTCCACTTTGCATGAACGGATCCGCCTGCGTCACTGCGTCCACCAAATAAGGGCTCGCATAGTCCGAGAGCGAGCCGAAGCGATCGTATCACCACGCCCCTTCCTAATAGCGGGCCCACTTTCCTTTACGAGACCTCCCGTGACAGAATGTGGCACGACTGATTCAGAACCCTATTCCGCTATCGCCGGCGAAAAAAGGTGACAAAATTCCTCATATCTCAGCCAGCTCAGACCGTGGGCGCTGCTAAGTTTTGGTCTGCAAAATCTGCATTGTTATCAGGTGATGGCTCTAGAGCAGCGACTGAGACGGAGGAGCGGAAAAACGTTTTCCGTACTGCGATCGCCAGAACGAAAAGACGATGCATTCGGATAAATCAAATCAAACCGTCAGATCCGTGTCTCCTTCTGCTCTTCGACTCCGTCCTTCCGAGGGAGACAAATGCATCCCAGGCCCTGTCCTTCGCAGTCTCCGAGATGAGATACTTGAGATCGCCACGTCTCCAATCTCGGGTCGGGAAGAATCGGGAGCCCGTATCCATCTCATCCGGGAATTGGGGAAACAAAACATTCCCGAACAAAATTCTTCTGATATCACTGACTCTCCTTCCGTACCCAGCAGAGACTGATTCACTCAAAGCCGATGAGAGCTGAACGGCTATCAACATCGACTGCTCGAAAAATCTTCGCCATGGAGCTTCTCAGCCACACTCGCAGCCGTCGACGGCGGCTCCAAGTATCCCGACTGGAAAGGCTGAACAAACTATGCCAACTGCACAATACTCTAGCGTGAGCCAAGTCGGTAATGAATTCACGGAAGAACCTCAATTCGTTGAATTTCCTCTCGTGGTCCGAAGAGCTCGTCCACATTTCACACACGTCAGGGAGACGAATTCGAATTCGTTTTGAACTCAAGAGAGTTCCTAAGCCGAACGAATCGGAACTCGGAAGTCTATTGATTGAATATAATTCATGAGAGCTGCTAGAACTGAAACTGTTCCGCCGTTCCAAATTTCGAGACCGCGAGCCGTGGAGCGATCCAATAGCTTCCGTCCCGGGACTCGACGCGAAAGTCGACAGATTTGTTTCGATAGGCTCGGGGAAGTTTATCCTAAACGTGCCATGTGACGGGTAAGATGTCCCTGAAGCTTCCTCCGCCTAGAACTCTCAGCTCGGAGACAGAAGACCGCATTGTCTTTGGCCTCTTCACTTTCTTGTCTTCGAAGCGTTGCCGTCTCACGTTTGGCTAAGACCCCGCCATTGTTTCTCCATCTGAGATGGAGGGTGTGGATTGGTAAGAGCCCTCTTTCTGGCCTGCGTCGATAGTGTTCCAAGAGAGACGTCTCTGACAGCCGAACCTCAAATAAGACTGAGTCCACTGCAAACAGGACTCACTCGTCAGTTGAAGCCCAGAACTACACCAGAGAACGACTCCCAGAAACCGAAATGCTGCAGCTCAGATGACGGACGTTGTCACTGACATCTCCGGGAAGGCTCACTCACTCACTCGCACTCTTCCCTACCTAACGAGGAGCATCAAGGCTGCTCTGTTGTCTACTGTTGTAATTCATCCACTTATCGCGTTCTCAGTCTTTCGGTGCAATATCATGGAGCATGGGTCATTCCCTCTTTGTTCAGTATTTCCACAGTCGAAAATTTTCCCTGCCTCGATCGGTGGCTGCGTCTGTCCGCCGCGAAAACCGCGGGAAACAAGTAGGTCAGTCACCACGAGCAGTGGATCGCCGTCAAATATTCGAATACTCACCCTCGGTCGGCGGGCGCATGAATTTCAAGTGAGAAATGCCACTCACTCAGATCAGAAGTGAGCTCGACTCAGAGGGAGGAAAACCGCAAACTACGATCAAGAACAAACGGATAAAGTCGACGCAGGAACGCATGGACGACAGCGCCCCTTCGTGGCAAAGTTCGGAGTCCAGATGTTCCGGTATCAAACAATCGCATGAAAGGCAGATCTGCGGCTCTCGGTGAGGTTGGCTCTCGTTAGAGCTCGAGTAGAACGAAATGGAAGGAATACGATCGTTGCATCACCAACGACAGCGACCGAGCAAATAGTCGGAAGTCATCTCCTTCTCATTCTCTATCGTTCTCTCACCGAATCGCTCTGAACAAGCGACGGACTAAACAACCGAATGAACGAGCGCCCAGGTAGGCGGCGCACAGAGCTACCACTGGCCGCATGCCAGCAGGACCGTCGATCTGCCGGTTGACACTTTTTGAGTTACTGCGTCTTTTTTGAGCTTCACGGCGGTCCGACAGCTAAGATTCGGGGGTGTAGCCGAGAAACGAGATGATGCCTCGCGCCAACGATCGAGCCAAGATCACGAACGCACTCGTGGTTCGATCTGCTCCTGCAACTTGTTCGCTGTCACTGCGAAAATTCGTGGAGAGCGGGCGCGTTCCATCGTGGTTTATGGTAGTCGCCGAAGGCTAGCTGATCTAGCATGGCTCCTCAGGAGGAAAGCGTAAATCGAGCGCCCCGGGAAGGAGGTAAATAAATTGATCGACGGAGACGAGGAAGTTTCGAACGAAATTGTGCAAGTTTCGCGCGCGTACCTTGGTCGTTACTCAAGTCATCGAAGACGGTCAGCGATTGACCTGAAAGCCGCGGATGGTTCATGTTTGTCACTGACACGAGTGGAGGATATCACTGTTGATGCGGCTTCGTTCAGAGAAGTGCTTGTTCAGCTCTTCGAACATGTCACTGACGACGACACCTCCTCCTGATGTAGTTTCTGCCACTCCCGCTGTCGTAGTTTTCGCCGACTGATCCTTGCGATACGTCAGCCATGACTACGCCTTGGGTACGCTGCCGCTCACCGCGTCAACCTCTCCCCCTCCATCTATCTACAAAGCAGTCAAAGTCGCCGGAGACAATTCTCTCCTAGCGCACTATCACCGTCACCTAAGGACACTATTGGAAAACCCGCAGAGAATGCCTCCTCAGCAGGGAACTGCCCGCTCGATGCAGCCTCCCGCACCACACACCGGTCTCGCGCGTAACTTTGAATTATTCCCAGCGGTACGCTCGGTCTTCTGTGGCAGGATCGCGATGCGCTCGCGCGGAAATAACGCACTTCGAACAGACTCGATGGCAGGCGTCGTAAAAGTGATCGATGCGACGTTGATTCATTATAGCTCTCTTCGACATGCACGGAAAACTTGAGCTGTGCATCGAATATATTTAGTTCAGTCCAAGGGAACCCAAGGCGAGGAGCAGTCAAAGCGTCTCTGAGAACTGCATATCCCCCACGAAACGCCATCGAGCAGGCAATGCGTGACGTCGCTCAGAAAAAAATCTTTCAGAACTGAGCAAGAATCATTCAGAACTCAAAAATGAACTCGCTATAGCTGATCGCAGTTCGTGAAATTGATAAGCGATTTCCCGATCTGATAGTTGAGAGGCGAAGGCCTACTCTGATGATACGCACTATGCCCCAAGTCTGCGTCGAATCGATGAGCCATTGACTGTGGCCGCGCGGTCTTCCCGAGTGAAACCCTTTGGAGGAGGAGTTCGCCCGCCCGCTTGTCTCTGGTCTCTGGAAGTCTTCCTCCCAGCTCGCGAAGGAGACCTTCGGTGGGCTCTCAGAGACGCAAAGCGTTTCTATGGCCATGGGTCGGAGTACGAAGCGACTTTGGAGCTCTCAGTACATCGCGAGCTGGCCCCCCTCCGCCGTCTTCGCTAGTACCCCGCCAGCCTTGCGAAACGCAAGCTGCCGATCGGTCGGTGCCAACGTGACCCAGATCAAGGCGTCTTAGACGAAACTCGCCGGGACTCCAGGATGTCGATGACAGAGCGCGCTATTCGGGTGAGAAGATCCGCGTATGACCCCACTGTCGGATCAATGCTACCAGCCTCCGTCTCGATTTCGGAACTTCTTCAGGATGACTTTTTCGAGCTTGTTGGGCGTGGCCGGCTTTAGAAGCCGAAGAACCGAGACTTCTCGAGACGTCTCGGAGTGACTCACTTGTCCGAAGCAGATCATCGTTCGGGTTGCCTCGAAGCATTCTGTCAGCTCAATGCACATGGATCCATTTCGCCCCCCCCCCCCCTTAGTGGAGAATAATCATACGGTGTGATTGTTGCAAGTCGTCATAGACGCCGCTCTCTGTGCCGATGACGCTACGGCCGCATCCTTCCGATGCATTGATTCTTGCTCTAATTAGAGCACCGTTATGCCGAGTGAATTCCTCAATCGATCCCCGATCCCTCTCCTGCTATCCGATCGCGATATGTGAACGACGCGTTCCTGTTAGAGTAAAAAATCACTCTAGTAAGGGAAGAGATTCCGGAGATCGGGCGATTCAGCCGATAGTGTGCTCTACTCCTGACAACGACATATTCACGAACGAGGTAATTTCCTGATCATGACGTCGACGCAACGTTCTCTACGGACGCATCAGGCTTGAGAGCGGGGAAAGGGCCGTGAGCCCGGAGTCCACCCGAATGACTCTGGTGTCTGGTACCGATGCGAACAGATTCCTCGAGACTTGCAAGCAACGCTCTCAGTATCGATCACAGATCCGCTTTTGAACCTCAGAAGCTCATGGTCGTATAGCCCCGTCAGATTCAATCGACAAGAGTACGAGAGACCGCAGGAGAATGTATTCGGGCTCAAGAACACAATGAGGAGCGACAAGTGATAGTGCCAAACCGAAATCCATTTCGTATTTCGTGGAAGGAGGGAACTCGAGCGAATCTTTCTCTTGTTTTAGGAATGGCTTCTGCGAAATCAAGATAGCTCTCAGAAGCGCGGAAGAACCGTACCCCCGCCAGACTAGTCCCAAAAACGAGCACAGCATGGGAAAGCTCACTGAGCAAGCAATCATCCGACCTGAAATCACTTCAATGTGGGCGTACCCTTGGCTCCCTTGCGCACCTCCAATAATGTATGTGATTCGAGCGGGTCTCTTTCAGTCATGGCGGGGTCGGAGTCCCGAACAGACAAAGAAGTCACAACCGAACATAGCACGCGAAGAATCGAAGATTTCACGTTTGATGTCGTCCTCGGAGATTCCTCCTACCGGTCGACTCTCGATTATCCCAGCGGAGTTTACGAACAACTTTCACGAGCGGAGAGTGGGAGCAGTCGACTATCGGCGACGCGACGAAAGACCACTCGAAAGCGGAAAATGACATCTCGATGACAAAGCCCCGCGAGGAGGAAGTCCAGCGAGAGTCTTCTAGGAAACCGAAACCATCCGTACGGTTTTGAATTTTGACAGGAATAGCTTTGTGGAGAAAACCTGCTCCCCGGGAAACTATCTGTCCGCTCAGGACACGCGATAGGTGTCGCTTATCCATGACGAGACATGCGCTTATCCTCGGGATTTTTGACGGCCGACAGTCGTTCGGTGCTCTCTCGCCCACATTTCCCAAAACCTAGACGGGAGACCTAAGTAACGTTGACGTTCAGGCCACACCCTTCTGCTCATTTTATTATGGCTTCATTTTATTAGACAGACGAGAACTTGGCTCTCGCGGGAACGCCCAATTTCCCTGCAGATCTGGAAGACGATGGTCGCGACGACAACTGTTCGACTTGCAGACAGACCTGTGCACCGCGTTCCGGCTCAGTCAGTGAGGAACAATGCAAAGAAGGTTGTACGCTTAGTCGACTAGATGCCGAACCCGTGGTCACCCTGGAAGCCCGTCGGATTCTTCGAGGGAAATGAGCGTATTCCTGTGAAGGCGGGTCGTGCGATGATTTCTCCAGCCCAGAGTCGAGCATTGCTCCAATCTGTTGGAACAACCGGTAACGATGGTGTGCTAGATTACAGGAGGAGGTTCATCTCGGAAAGCCTCTCTCATCTGATTTCCCTCGAACGGGTCTGTCGGTGTACTCATACCCTACGGCCCGAGACCATGGCGAGACGTAAAGCAGGCACTAGCACATCCTAGCTCATGCTGCCAAATATGACTCCGCCTGGATTACCGCATGCTCCGACGAGTTTGCGAGGGTTCGAGCACCCGACCGCGCTGGAATCTTGAGGAGGACCCCCATCCACAATCCTGCTTTCTGCAGAAAACCGAATTCACGACACTCGGCGCTCTAAAGTCAAGACCTCGATCATGTTCCAGTCAGAATCGATTCAAATGGGTTGATGGAAGAAACATAAATGTGTACAATAATGATATTATGATTATTATGATACACCCCGTCCGACTGCTCGCTCCCGCTCCTGTGATTTAGGCTGCTGTGCTTTCGTGTCTCCACGATTAAGGAAACTCTGTACGAAGTCAAAACAAGGGGTATCGATCCCGGAGTGGTTCTGTCAGCATCTTGGAAGCGTGGTCGGCAAAGTTCGTTTATGAAATCCGGGACGATGAGACTAGCTCAGAAAACCGAAGTTCACTAACAAAGGGGACTCGAGTTTGGAATCGCGGTTCTAAATTCGGGTCGCCTCTGTCAATGGAGATTATAGCGAAGATCGATAAATGAACGGTGGGCTCGTCCGTCAAAGCCCGTCTGACTCCAGCCTCATCGAGGCAACAGGAATCGACTCCATCCGGATCAATGCCGCGTATGCCGTCAGCACTGGGGCTTTCATGCTCCTTCGACGGCCTTGAGCGAATGTTTGGCGAGCGATGTAACGGGAGGAGTCGGACGCGCGGACGTCCCACATGCTCTCATCCGCGGGATCCTATCTCGGCTGTTTACAATATCGCCGCGTATCGCCCTTGGAGATATGCTTGCGCATCAAATGTCCCTGTAGCTTGAGGCTGATCCGAATAATCATTCGTGAGGTGCTCATGGCTCTCGAGGGAGGTCCCGAGCACTAGTTTCTAGCGCTGAATCCGCCGCTCGCGAACGACTCATCACGGCATTAAGACGAGAACACGCGATGGATCATCATCGATTGCATCTCTCACGTCTCCCCTCGAAATCTGGGAGGTGGATCGTTTTTATGTGACTGCCATGAGTTTTTCTGCTGGAAGTCATGGCCCATGACTTCTAGTACGATGAGAGCTGTAGCAATGACCTCCATGAGGATCCGCTCTAGTGGAGGCAGAGGTCCGGAGGTCTCCGGTCCCGCCTTGTTCCGAGCGTCCGTGATTAGAGACTACCGAGTTCTGGGCATCGGAAATATATCGATGATAAATGAACGATGAAATGAATAAATGAACGAGACCCGTCGCGTCTCAAGGTCCCTCCCGACTCCAAAGTGCGGCAGGATGCGATGCTCACGAGAAGCGCAAACGAATCCCTTCGAATGCGAGCATACACATATGTACATATGCACGCAGTCGAGCTATCATCGCGGAACTTAGCCTGGACCGGAGCCGGGAAATCCCTCATTCAAGACAGCCCGGACGAGATTCCCTGACCCCGAAAAGGAGGGAGTCGAGACTTCCGCGATTCTTCGTTTCGATAAACGAGCTGACGGCCGCCGATTGACATCACGGGGCGCTAGGCCACCCGATAGAGATCTTGAATATCAAAGCGGGATCCTAGCTCTCGACACACAACGAAAATGACCGCTTGTTGCTGTACCTACTCTGGTGGGTGAGAGGAAACTCGGAAAGAAATTCCGAAACCTAAAACG